>NC_053022.1:191604579-191737623 GCF_003073215.2 Triticum urartu
ATCACACTTAATGCGCAGTGGAGGTCATGTTCAACACCCCCAGCAGCTGACTAGCCGCTAGCCTTCCAAGACCAACTCGAGGTTCTTGTCCGACTGGAGGAAAATATGCCTGGGGCTTGGTGACGATTAGAAGATGATCCCTTTTTAGGCCATCCCATGGACTGCAATCTTCATGGTCCTGTACCTTATGTTGTTTTGGGCCTCCTTAGTGTGCATTTTTCTAATCAGTAGTGTCAATCTTGTGAAGACTGGGTCCCACGCATCCGTCTCACATGGGTCATGGCAGCCCCATCAATGGGTGTGCACGGGCTGGCTGGCCGTGCACTACAAATGTGTGCCCCTCCAGAGGTGGAATTTAGATCTTCATCAAGAGTTGAGGCTGAGAAAACCCATCTTCAGTGTAGGCGTGGTCGTCTCACTACGAGTAGGTAATTCAAGGATGGCGGCGCCCCAGCAAACTACAACATCGAAAAGCAACCCATGTTGCCACCTTGTCGTCCGACAACGTGCTGGCATGCAGGTCTTTGCCAAAATCTCTCCTCAAGATGCAGATCTTTGTGAACACTCTCACTAGCAACACCATCACACTTGGGGAAAAACTTTTGACACCATCGACAACGTCAAGGCCAAGATCTACCCAGCAAGGATCTACTTCATGACGACACGCTTCCTATCACCTGCCTCCCGTGGATGCCCAAGGACCTGCCGTCGACTAGTCGTTAGCGGGCGCGGTGATGAGATTGCTCAGGCCTACAGTGGCCTAGACCTTTAGCATCCACCCGTAGCCCAGAGCTTGTTGTCTAGCATGCACGGCTTCCCTTGCAAGGCAAGTTGCATGCACGTGTTGGGAAACATTGCATGAAAAACAAAAAAATTCTATGCGCACGCAAGATCTATCCATGGAGATGCATATCAATGAGAGGGGAGACTGTGTCTATGTTCCCTCGTAGACCGTAAGCGGAAGCATTTGTTAATGCGGTTGATGTAGTCGAACTTCTTCGCGCTCCAACTGACCGAGTACCGAACATACGACACCTCCGCGTTCAGCACACGTTCAGCTCGGTGACGTCCTACGCCCTCTTAATTAATCCACCAAGGCAGCGAGGTAGTGGATGAGTTCCGGCAGCACGACGGCATGGTGACAGTGATGGTGAAGCTATCTCCGCAGGGCTTCGCCTAAGCACTATGAAAATATGACCGAGGGTGTAAACGGTGGAGGGGGGGCGCCGCACACGGCTAAGACAATGTTCTGTTGTGCTAGGCGCCCTCCTCCCACATATATATAGGTGGGGGGAGGAGGGAGCAGCCAGGAGGGCGCCCCAAGTAGGCCGAATCCTACTTGGGGCCTCCTCCCAAGTGGTGCCCCCTGCCATGTATAGGTGTGGGGGAAGGCAGGGGAGGGAGGCCCCCCTTTTCCTCTCTCCCATGAGAAGGGGAAGGCAGGAGGGGCTAGCCCTCCCCCTTTCCTTCCCTAGGGCTGGCCGGCTAGGGAGAGGGGTGCACCAGCCCCCTGTGGGCTGGTTTGTCCCCTCCTTGGCCCATTAAGCTCATACACCTACCTCGGGGTGTCCGGAACCCCTCCCGACGACCCGATGACTACCAGATGCATCCCCAAACTCTTCTGGTGTCCGGATACCATCGTCCTATATGTCAATCTTTACCTCTCGACCATTTCAAGACTCCCCGTCATGTCTGTGATCTCATCCGGGACTTCGGACAACATTCGGTCACCAAATCATATAACTCATATAACACTATATCGTCAATGAACGTTAAGATGCGGACCCTACGGGTTCGTGAACTATGTAGACATGACCGAGACACCTCTCCGGTCAATAACCAATAGCAGAACCTGGATGCCCCTATTGGCTCCTACATATTCTAAGAAGATCTTTATCGGTCAAACCATTATGACAATATACGTAATTCCCTTTGTCCATCGATATGTTACTTGCCCGAGATTCGATCGTTGGTATCTTCATACCTAGTTCAATCTCGTTACCGGCAAGTCTCTTTACTCGTTCCGTAATATATCATCTCATAACTAACACCTTAGTCATTTGCTTGCAAGCTTATGATGTGTATTACTGAGATGGCCTAGAGATACCTCTCTGATACTCAGAGTGACAAATCCTAATCTCGATCTATGCCAACTCAACAAACACCTTCAGAGATACCTATAGAGCATCTTTATGATCACCTAATTACATTGTGGCATTTGATAGCACACAAGGTATTCCTCCGGCATCCGGGAGTTGCATAATCTCATAGTTGAAGGAATATGTATTTGACATGAATAAAGCAATAGCAATAAACTGAATGATCAATATGCTAAGCTAACGGATGGGTCTTGTCCATCACATCATTCTCCTAATGATTTGATCCCGTTATCAAATGACAACACATGTCTATGGTTAGGAAATCTTAACCATCTTTGATCAACGAGCTAGTCTAGTAGAGGCTTACTAGGGAAACGATATTTGTTTATGTATTCACACATGTATTTAAGTTTCTCATGAATACAATTCTAGCATGAATAATAAAACTTTATCACGAATAAGGAAATATAAAATAACAACTTTATTATTGCCTCTAGGGCATATTTCCTTCAGTCTCACACTTGCACTAGAGTCAATAATCTAGATTACATAGTAATGAATCTAACACCCATGGAGTCTTGGTGTTGATCATGTTTTTCTCATGGAAGAGGCTTAGTCAATGGGTCTGCCACATTTAGATCCATATGTATTTTGCAAATTTCTATGTCTACAATGCTCTGTATGGGAGCTACTATAGCTAATTGCTCCCACTTTCAAAATGTGTTCAGATCGAGATTCAAAGTCATTCGAATCGGTGTCAAAGCTTGCATCGACGTAACCCTTTACGACGAACTCTTCATCACCTCCATAACCAATAAATATCTCCTTAGTCTTTCTTAGGTAACTAAGCATAATTTTGACCTGTGTCCAGTGATCTACTCTTGGATCACTATTGTACCCCCTTGACAAACTTGTGGCAAGGTACACAACTGGTCTGGTACACAGCATGACATACTTTATAAAACCTATGGCTGAGGCATAGGGAATGACTTTCATTCTCTCTCTATCTTTTGTCGTGGTCGGGCTTTGAGTCTTACTCAACTTCACACCTTGCAACACAGACAAGAACCCTTTCTTTGACTAATCCATTTTGAACTCCTTCAAAACTTTGTCAAGGTATTTCTTTGTGAAAGTCCTATTAAGCATCTTGATATATCTCTATAGATTTTGATGCCCAATATGTAAGTAGCTTCCCCGAGGTCTTTCATTGAAAAATTCTTATTCAAGTATCCTTTTATGCTATGCAGAAATTCTATATCATTTCCAATCAACAATATGTCATCCACATATAATATTAGAAATGCTATAGAGCTCCCACTCACTTTCTTGTAAATACATGATTCACCGTAAGTCTGTATAAAACTATATGCTTTGATCACCTCATCAAAGCATACATTCCAACTCCGAGATGCTTGCACCGGTCCATATATGGATCGCTGGAGCTTGTACACTTTGTCAGCACCTTTAGGATCGACAAAACCTTATGGTTGCATCATATACAAGTCTTCTTTAAGAAATCCATTAAGGAATGCAGTTTTGACGTCCGTTTGCCAGATTTCATAATCATAAAATGCAGCAATTGCTAACATGGTTCGGACAGACGTAAGCATCGCTGCGGATGAGAAGGTCTCATCGTAGTCAACCCCTTGAACTTGTCGAAAACCTTTTGCGACAAGTCGAGCTTTGTAGATAGTAACATGACCATCAGCGCTTCTTGAAGATCCATTTATTCTCAATGGCTTGCCGATCATCAGGCAAGTCCACCAAAGTCCATACTTTGTTCTCATAGATAGATCCTATCTCAGATTTCATGGCCTCAAGTCATTTATTGGGATCTGGGCTCATCATAGCTTCTTCATAGTTTGTAGGTTCACCATGGTCTAATAACATGACTTCCAGGACAGGATTACCGTACCACTCTGGTGCGGAACGTGCTCTGCTCGACCTACGAGGTCCAGTAGTAACTTGATCCAAAGTTTCATGATCATCATCATTAGCTTCCTATCTAGTTGGTGTAGGCATCATGGGAACAGATTTCTCTGATGTGCTACTTTCCAATTCAAGAGAAGGTACAATTACCTCATCAAGTTATACTTTCCTCCCACTCACTTCTTTCGAGAGAAACTCCTTCTCTAGAAAGGACTCATTCTTAGCAACAAAGATTTTGCCTTTGGATCTGTGGTAGAAGGTATACCCAATAGTTTCTTTCAGGTATCCTATGAAGACACACTTCTCCGATTTAGGTTCGATCTTATCAGGCTGAAGCCTTTTGACATAAGCCTGGCATCCCCAAACTTTAAGAAACGATAGCTTAGGTTTGTTGCCAAAACCACAGTTCATGCGGTGTTGTCTCAAAAAATTTAGACGGTGCTCTCTTTAACGTGAATGCAGTTGTCTCTAATGCATAACCCCAAAACGTTAGTTGTAAATCAGTAAGAGACATCTTAGAACGCACCATATCCAATAAAGTATGGTTATGACATTTGAACACACCATTACGTTGTGGTGTTCCAGGTGGCGTGAGTTGTGAAACAATTCCACATTGTTTTAAATGAAGGCCAAACTCGTAACTCAAATATTCGCCTCCACGATTAGATCGTAGAAACTTTATTTTCTTGTTACGATGATTTTCCACTTCACTCTGAAATTCTTTGAACTTTTCAAATGTTTTATACTTGTGTTTGATCAAGTAGATATACCTATACCTACTAAAATCATCTGTAAAGGTCAGAAAATAACGATAGCCGCCGCGTGCTTCAACACTCATTGGACCGCATACATCATTTGCATTATTTTGCAATAAGTCATTAGTTCGCTCCATTGTTCCGGAGAATGGAGTTTTAGTCGTCTTGCCCATGAGGCATGGTTCGCAACAAATGATTCATAATCAAATGATTCCAAGAGTCCACCCGCATGGAGTTTCTTCATGCGCTTTACACCAATATGACCTAAACGGCAGTACCACAAGTATGTTGCGCTATCATTATGAACTTTGCATCTTTTGGCATCAATATTATGAATATGTGTATCAGTAAGATTGAGATTAAGTAAACCATTCACTTTGAGTGTATGACCATATAAGGTTTTATTCATGTAAACAGAACAACAATTATTCTCTCACTAAAATGAATAACCGTATTGCAATAAACATGATCCAATCATATCCATGCTCAACACAAACACCAAATAACATTTATTTAGGTTCAACACTAATCCCGAAGGTAGAGGGAGTGTGCGATGGTGATCGTATCAACCTTGGAATTACTTCCAACACACATCTCACTTCGTCCTTAACTAGCCTATGTTCGTTCTGCAACTCTTGTTTCGAGTCGCTAATCTTAGCAACTAAACCGGTATCAAATACCCAGGGGCTACTACGAACACTAGTAAAGTACACATCAATAACATGTATATCAAATATACCTTTGTTCACTTTTCCATCCTTCTTATCCGCCAAGTATTTGGAGCAGTTCCGCTTCTAGTGACCATTTCCTTTGCAGTAGAAGCACTTAGTTTCAAGCTTGGGTTCAACTTTGGGTTTCTTCACGGGAGTGGCAACTTGCTTGATGTTCTTATTGAAGTTCCTTTTCTTTTCCTTGCCCTTTTCTTAAAAACGGTGGTCTTCTTAACCATCAACACTTGATGCTCTTTCTTGATTTCTACCTCTGCGGATTTTAGTATCACGAAGAGCTCAGAAATTGTTTTCGTCATCCCTTGCATATTATAGTTCATCACGAAGTTCTAGTGACTTGGTGATAGTGACTAGAGAACTCTCTCAATCACTATTTTATCTGGAAGATTAACTCCCACTTGATTCAAGCGATTATAGTATCCAGACATTCTGAGCACATGCTCACTAGCTGAGCTATTCTCCTCATCTTGTAGGCAAAGTATTTGTCAGAGGTCTCATACCTCTCAACATGGCATGAGCCTGAAATACCAATTTCAGCTCTTGGAGCATCTCATATGTTCCATGGCGTTCAAAACGTCTTTGAAGTCCCGGTTCTAAGCCGTACAGCATGGTGCACTAAACTATTAAGTAGTCATCATATCAAGCTTGCCAAACGTTCATAACGTCTACATCCGCTCCTCCAATAGGTCTGTCACCTAGCATTGCATCAAGGACATAATTCTTCTGTGCAGCAATGAGGATATAATCCTCAGATCAGGGATCCAGTCCGCATCATTGCTACTATCATCTTTCAACTTAGTTTTCTCTAGGAACTATCAAAAAACAGGGGACCTACATTGCGAGTTATTGATCTACGACATAATTTGCAAATACTATCAGGACTAAGTTCATGATAAATTAAGTTCAGTTAATCAAATTACTAATGAACTCCCACTTAAATTAACATCCCTCACGTTATCTAAGTGACACATGATCCAAATCAACTAACCCATGTCTAATCATCACGTGAGATGGGGTAGTCATCAATGGTGAACATCTCTGTATTGATCATTCCTACTATATGACTCGCGTTCGACCTTTCGGTCTCCAGTGTTCCGAGACCATGTCTGTACATGCTAGGCTCGTCAAATTTAACCCAAAGTATTCTGCATGTGCAAAACTGTCTTACACCCGTTGTATGTAAACGTAGAGTCTATCACACTTGATCATCACGTGGTGCTTGGAAACAACGAACTTTGGCAACGGTCCATACTCGGGGAAAACACTTTTATCTTGAAATTTAGTGAAGGGATCATCTTATAATGCTGCCGCCATTCTAAGAAAAAATAAGATGCATAAAGGATAAACATCACATGCAATCAAAGTATGTGACATGATATGGCCATCACCATCTTGTGCTTTTGATCTCCATCTCCAAAGCATCATTATGATCTCCATCGCACTGGCTCGACACCTTGATCTCCATCATTGCGTCGGGGTCGTCTCGACAACTATTGCTAACGCATAGTGATAAAGTAAAGCAATTACATGGCGCTTGCACTTCATACAATAAAGAGACAACCCTAAGGCAACTGCCAGTTGTTGATATTACAAAACATGATCATCGCATACGTCAACATATATCACATCATATCTTGACCATATCACATCACAACATGCCCTGCAAAAACAAGTTAGACGCCTCTACTTTGTTGTTGCAAGTTTTACATGGCTGCTACGGGCTTCTAGCAAGAACCGTTCTTACCCACGCAGAAACCACGATGGTGATTCATCAAGTTTGTTATTTTAAACTTCTTCAAGGACCGACCGTATTCAAATTCGATTCAAATAAAGTAGGAGAAACAGACACCCGCCAGCAACCTTTATGCAAAACTAGTTGCATGTCTGTCGGTGGAACCGATCTCATCACTGGTACAACGACGTGCTATACAAACGGTTTTTAACCCCTTTCTGCGACGACATTTGGAACGTCGCCAAGTGAGTGTGGGCGATAGGGGGGTCCTTCCCACACGACCCAGAAACCGTCGGGGATAGGCCCTCCTGGCACACAAAATGTGCTCGTGTGCGATCTGGTGGGGCATCGAAACCCAATTGTTTCCGTTCGTATGTACATCCCACATGGTGAATCCCAGAAAATCATTTCCGTTCGTATGCATATCACACACAGTTCTTTGTGTGGAAACGTTTGTGCAAGGTGGCCTAATGCAGACAGTTCGCTACCAGAAGCCGTCTGTGATTGTTAGTTGATTGAACACACCTACTTTCTAGAAACCGTGCGGGTTGTTTGAGTTCATCGCCCACGGTGATGTCTGAGTAACCGTCTGCAATAGAAAACCCCAATAAGCAGGGTAATTAGACTATTATTGATAATCCATGTACTAATCAAATTGATATTTCTTATAAAACACACTAGATATTTCATCTCCGTATAACAGCAACCAGGATTTCATAATCGAATTACATCAGATAGCTTCGACACTCAGTTACGCCATCACACAACAACACCAAGTTTCACATGCAACATTCAAAAACATTTGGAAAGTAGCATCATACACAGTAAATAGACAGATGAATCTCATCTAGGAAACTGCAGAAGCGGAAGGCAAATATTGAGCCTTCAGTGATGTTGAATGTCCTTGCAACTTTAGGCCAGTGGCTATGGATAATTGCCCGCCCAACCTTCGTCCTCTTCAGCAAGACTTCAATATTGTACCGTGGGTGTTGAATGAATACCTTCCTCGCCTCTTGACCATGTAGGTGGTTTGAGAGGTAATCATCGGTGAACTGCTTTGAAAAGTACTAAAAACAAAGATATGCATAAATTGCTGTTATAAATTTTGAAATGGTGCAAGGGGTAAAAACAAGGTAAAAGAGTTAGTACCATCCTGTAGTTGACTGATGTCTTCTTCATTGTGCAAACAAAGATCTTGTTGTTATTCATCGCAAGTTTCGTCATCATAACAATCTTTATGAGTTTCTTGACTTGACTGATATTCATGGACATCTCATTTCCCCGTATGCAAAATGGGTCGAACAGTGGGTCTAAGCCTCTGACAGCAGGACCTACATGTGCAAGACCAAATTTTAAGAAACCTAAATATTAGAATGATTCCTGCAACTACACAATAATGTGCTATGAGCCAAAGGACCATGCTTGAACAAACCTCGATGGTAAACCGTAGTGCCTCCAATTGTTTCCCTGCAACACACATAAGGAAGATCTTGATCAGGTTAACTGAGAGTTGCCATACTATCAGTAGAATATATATTGAGTACAGCCAAATTCGATTGTTGTCACATGCACAACAATACAAAATTGTACCCACAGCAATTGAAAATCAAATTGCAGAACTGAACCAAACAGTTAAATGCACATCGGAACAAATGAACCAAAATAGTTAACTGAGCATGACATTGCAGAATAGAAACATGTACTAGAAGGAAGACAGTTAACAAAACAAAGAATGCTTGAGAAAAGTGCTACGAAATGTAGCAATTGTTGGACCAAAGTGTTAACTAAACATTGCATTCCATAGGAACAAACTATTAACTAAACATCAGCTTGCATCTTAACATTACAGAGGACAAATCACTAGAAGGCACTGGCGGTGGCCTCGAGAAAACATCATGAACTGTATTTTAAAGTAGACTACCGCGTGGCGGTGTCGACGGTGGCCTCGAAGACGAGGTGCTCCTCCAAGATCTGGCAGTCGGCACGCATGGCAACCATAGCGACCTCCTGCGCGCGTGCGGCCGCAAGCTACTCAGCTCCACGTTATACTGCATGCAAAATGGCTGTGGGCGGCGCTTACTTGGAGGAGGGGGACAGTGATTTTGGCGGAAGGTGTAGCGTCGTCAGTCGGGGCATGTGGGACGGGAAAGGAGGAGGATGGTGTGGGTGTGGCGTGGATTACCTGACCATATCAACGAGGTCGCGCAACAAGAAGAAGGGTCGGCGGCGAGGAGGCCGCGCAGCAAGAAGAAGGGTCGCCGGCGAGGAGGCGGCACTGTAAGAAGAAGGGTAGCAGGCGAGGAGGCAGCCCTGCCAGCAGAAGGGTCGCCGGCGAGGAGGCTGAGCTGCCAGTAAGCAGCAGTGAAGGTTTGAACTTGGAGAGCAAGGAGGAACAGTGGAAATGTGGCTTTTGTTGGGAGGGGGGCGGGCAGATAGATGTTTCCATGGTGGCAAAAAAATTTCGCTCGGTGCCGCGAGAAACTGGCGTGCAAGTGTGGTTCAAGCGGGGGCGGTGGACTGTAGATGACGAAGCTTCCTGCGTAAGCCAGACAAGAAGGTGTGCCAAGATATTTTATATCGCATCCCACACGATTCTTTCTAGTAAACTATTTGTGGTATACCTAATTTTTTCATTATGTTTTGAAAGACAAAATGGTGTTACGGAGGGAAATGATGGTGTTCGAATTGCTAGAACATTTACGTACAGTGAACATGCAACTAGTACATGAGTGTCGTGTTTAAATTTGGAATTATTCCGGGTTCGTTTGGCATTTTTATGCATTAATTGAGTTTCTGGGCATTTAATGTGCATACTTCAAATTTGAACTACAAGCACATGCTCCAATGCACCAAAGTTTGCTGAAAAATCACATGTGTGTCTTTGGGTGAATTTATAGGTCCCATGCAAGAAATGGAAATAAAATTCAAACATCTGGGCGTCATGGCTCGGCCGGAAAGATTGAGAAACTTGATTTTTTTAATTCTTGTAAATCCAAAACACGGCTGAAAATCATGAAATTTGGCATGGTCTCATGACATGGCACCAACATGCTGCGGTATTTTTTTTGGCCGAATTGGGACAAGCTTTGGTGTAAGCTTCTTGCATACCGAAGCTTCCCTCAAGAAGGTTCCTGGTTCTAAGAGGGAACGTGTCACCTCCGTGTGCGAAACGACATACATACACTGCCTTCTTCCGCCTTAATTTTTTTGCATAGGCAGATTAGACCAAATAGAAGTATCGTGCTAAATTTTGGAATTATTCCATGTTCATTTCGCCTTTTTTATACATTAATTGAGTTTCTGGGCATTTAATGTGCATAATTCAAATTTGAACTACAAGCACGTGCTCCCGTGCACCATAGTTGTTTGAAAAATCACATGTGTGTCCTTGGGTGAATTTCTAGGTCCCATGCAAGAGATAGGAGTGAAATTCAAACATCTGGGCGTCGTGGCTCGGCTGGAAATATTGAGAAACTTGGTTTTTTAATTCCTGTAATTCCAAAACATGCCTGAAAATCATGAAACTTGGCATGGTGTCATGACATGGCACCAACATGCTGCGGTAATTTTTTTGGCCGAATTGGGACAAGCTTTGGTGTAAGCTTCTTGCAAACCGGAGCTTCCCTCAAGAAGGCTCGTGGTTCCGAGAGGGAACGTGTCACCTCCGTGTGCGAAATGACATACGTACACTGCCTTCTCCCGCCTTAATTTTCACACAGGCAGATTAGACCAAATAGAAGTATCGTGCTAAATTTTGGAATTATTCCAGGTTCATTTGGCCTTTTTTATACATTAATTGAGTTTCTGGGCATTTAATGTGCATAATTCAAATTTGAACTACAAGCACATGCTCCAATGCACCAAAGTTGGTCGAAAAATCACATGTATGTCCCTGGGTGGAATTCTAGGTCACATACAAGAAATGGGAATGAAATTCAAACATCTGGGCATCGTGGCTTGGCCAGAAAGATTGAGAAACTTGCCTTTTTTAAATCATGTAAATCCAAAACACGCCTGAAAATCATGAAACTTGGCATGGTGTCATGACATGGCACCAACATGCTGTGGTATATTTTTTGGCCGAATTGGGATAAGCTTTGGTGTAAGCTTCTTGCAAACCGGAGCTTTCCTCAAGAAGGCTCGTGGTTCCGAGAGGGAATGTGTCACCTCCGTGTGTGAAATGACATACGTACATTGCCTTCTGTAGTGACCAGACCTCAAACAGTCTGATCTCTGTGCTCCGGTGTCATCCCTGGATCAGTAATGCTGACACCACACAGTACTCGGAGGATTTATAGCAGAGTAGCAATCACACACTTATTACATCGAGTGTCTCAAAAGAGAACTTATTACAATAAATATGGCTTAAGGCCATCTAATAACGATAACAGCGGAAGGCTTGGAAGATAAGTGAGTCCATCAACTCCAACGGCATCACTGAGTATAGAACCACGACCTAAAACTCCTTAATCGTCGTCTGAAAAGTCTGCAACATTAACGTTGCAGCCCGAAACGGGTCAGCACATGGAATATGCTGGCAAGGTAACACATAGAGAGTAATGGAATGAAACAGCTATACTATATGCATATTTGGCTGGTGGAAAGCTCTATGGTTACAGTTTTGCGTAAAGCCAATTTTTCCCTACTACAAAGGAATAAAATTTATTTAACTATCATGGTAGTTGTTAAACATTGAGAATGGTTGACAGCATTCTCAATCCCAATTAAGCATCATCATTAAACAAACCCAACAAAATTAATTTAGAGTAACATGTTGAGATTCACATGATAATCCAAGGTACTAGATACTCAAGATGTCCATAACCGGGGACACGGCTAACCATGATTAGTTTATTACACTCTGCAGAGGTTTGCGCACTTTTCCCCACAAGACTCGATCGCCTCCGTTTGGTTTCTCGCACTACATGGTGTTTGAGAAGACGGATGACCGAGACATAGTCTTTCAGAAGCGCTAGCACCTTACGATCGGGTAGACCATACCACCTACATCCCCTACATCTGCTAGTCTACCACTGTAAGAGTTCGCACAACTTAGTCAACTATGCTAGAGCCCATAATAGCTTGTGGCTGCACACGGAAGTTTCTAGTATGAATAGTCTCATGATCCCTTTGAGCCTGGGTGGCGGTCCAAAAGAAAACAGGCAAGTCCTGGAATACCCAGGTGCCTCAATCCACCCAGATGTGTGTTTAAGTTGCCACCTTAGATAAACCATTAATTAACAATCTCACATCTGTCATGGATATCACTCACCCAATCCACGTCTACTAGCATAGCATGGCATAATAAGCAAACGTAGAAGTAACTCCCAAAGGTTTGATAATAACAGGTAATAGGTACTACCTCATCTACTTCCCATCCCACAATTTAATTAGATCCTAATCATGCAATGTGTGAGGATTGATCTAATGCAATAAAACTGGGTAGTAGAAAAGGTATGATCAAAGTGTTACTTGCCTTGCTGTTGATCCGCGAAACCTAACGATTCGAAGTAACAGGCGGCGCACTCCCGGTACTCTATCGCAGACAAACAAAAACAAGCATACAATAAGTACTCATCTAATGCACAGGTAAAACTCAAATAAGAGATCTAACGAGAAGGTTCAACTTAAGAACTCCGGTTGGCAAAAAGAATCAAATCGAACGAAGCAACGAAAGACAAACGGCGAAAGAAAACAACTTCGTTCTAGTAATCTGGATTTAGGGCAAATTTTACATTAGCAAAATCTTGTTTAAGTTGGTTAAACGGATAGAGGGTTTCGAGACGAAACTCTAGGCGCTTGAATCGCTTGATTCCGATAAACGAGCGAAAAGTTAAACTAAAACGAAAATCAGATCAGGAATCGCGATCAGAAAAATCGCGGATTTAATCCGAGAAAAAGAAAAACGACAAACGCCGAATTTTTTTCTCCTTTTTTCGGCACGAAAAACAAGGCCCGACGAACCTCGGCGGCAGAATCGTCGGCGGCGGCGCACGCGGATCGAGGCGGGGCTGATGGGCTGGGGCGGCGCTATTTAAAGGCTGCCCCCGGGCGGTGTCCCGCTCGGGTACGGCCCGAAGTCGGTTTGTTTTTTTTAATTATTCCACTCGGAAGAAAAAATAAAAAGAAATACTAAACGGACTCCAAAAATTCTGAAATAAATTTTCACGGGCTTCTAAAATCAAGCCGCACAAGGTGAACATTTATTTGGGACCTAAATGCAATTTTGAAAAACGAACATTTTTCCTAAATTCAAATAAAACACCGAAAAACTCCGAAATAAAATCTTATTTGATTTTATTATTAAATCCTCAATATTTCTTTATTTTGGGAAAGTCATTTTATTCCCTCTCACATATTTTTGTAATAGAAATAATTGATGATAAAATAAATAAAATCAAATGATCCTATCCTCAAAATTTGAGAAAACTCAAATATGAAAATAACAAAATCCCCAACTCTCTCCGTGGGTCATTGAGTTGCGTAGAATTTCTAGGATCAACCAAAATGCAAAATAAAATATGGTATGCATTGATGATCTAATGTATAACATTCCAAGTTGAAAATTTGGGATGTTACAAACCTACCCCCCTTAAGATGAATCTCGCCCTCGAGATTCGGGTTGGCTAGAAAATAGGTGAGGGTGGTCCTTGAGTAAATCTTCCTCTCGTTCCCAGGTGGCTTCACCCTCCGTGTGGTGGCTCCACTGAACTTTGCAAAACTTGATAACCTTGCTGCGGGTAACTCGACTGGCAAACTCGAGGATCTTAATTGGTTTCTCCTCGTAGGTCAAATCGTTATCCAACTGAATAGTTTCCAACGGCACTGTGTCTCTCAACGGTATGTCAGCCATCTCCGCGTGACATTTCTTTAACTGAGAAACATGGAACACATCATGAACTCCTGACAATCCTTCGGGCAATTCCAACTTGTAGGCCACTTCTCCCATATGTTCCAAAACTCGATATGGTCCTACAAATCGTGGCGCTAACTTCCCTTTAACTCCAAAACGCTTTGTTCCCCGAAGTGGAGATACTCGAAGATAAGCTCTATCTCCAACTTCGTAAACCGTCTCCTTGTGTTTAGAATCTGCATAACTCTTCTGTCTGGACTGGGCTACCTTGAGCCTATCGCGAATCAACTTCATCTTCTGTTCAGACTCTTTAATCAAGTCAGGTCCAAACAACTGGTGGTCTCCAACTTCGTCCCACGATAGCGGTGTCCTGCACCTCCTTCCGTACAAAGCTTCGAAAGGGGCCATCTTTAAACTGGTTTGATAACTGTTGTTGTAAGAGAACTCTGCATATGGCAAATTATCGTCCCAACTAGATCCGTAATCTAGCGCACAAGCTCTCAGCATATCCTCCAAAATCTGATTGACTCTCTCGGTCTGTCCATCTGTCTGTGGATGAAAAGCTGTACTGAACTCTAGTCTGGTTCCCAAAGTTTCATGCAACTGTTTCCAAAACTTTGAGGTAAACTGGGTTCCTCTATCTGATACGATACTCCTCGGAACTCAATGCAAACATACGATCCTGGTCATGTATATCTTTGCCAACTTAGCACTGGTGTAAGTGGTCTTTACTGGGATGAAATGAGCTACTTTCGTCAATCGATCAACTACAACCCAAATCGAGTCATAGCCTGAACGAGTCCTGGGCAATCCCGTGATAAAATCCATGCCTAGCTTATCCCACTTCCATTCGGGTATCGACAATGGTTGTAACAATCCTGCTGGCTTCTGATGCTCTGCCTTTACTCTCTAACATACATCACAAACTACTACATACTCCGCAATATCCTTCTTCATTCCGGTCCACCAGAAAATATCCTTCAAATCCAAATACATCTTGGTATTACCTGGGTGAATCGAATATGGTGAATCGTGTGCCTCTTGCAGTATCAATTTCCTGATCTCCGGGTCATTGGGCACATAAACATGGTCTTCAAACCATAGGGTGTCGTGCTCGTCCTCACGAAATCCTTTAGCTTCTCCTTTGCTCAGTTTGTCCTTTATAGCGGCAATCTCTTTGTCAGTTTTCTGAGCTTCCCTGATTCTATCCATCAAGGTTGACTGAATCTCCAATGCTGCTACATAGCCTCTCAGAACTATTTCCAAACATAGTTCACGAAGATTTTCGGCTAACTCCCTTGGTATTTCTCCCGTCATTAATGTATTGACATGGCTCTTACGGCTTAATGTGTCAGCTACTTCATTAGCCTTTCCGGGGTGATAATGCAATCTCATATCATAATCCTTGATGAGCTCCAACCATCTCCTTTGTCTGAGATTTAACTCCTTCTGTGTGAAAATGTACTTCAAACTCTTATGATCCGTGTACACCTCACAATGATTTCCAATGAGGAAATGTCTCCACGTTTTCAATGCATGCACTACGGCTGCTAACTCCAAATCATGCGTAGCATAATTTAACTGATGAGGCTTTAGTTGTCTAGAGGCATATGAAACAACTCTCCCTTCCTTCATAAGTACTGCTCCAAGTCCTCGACGTGAAGCGTCGCAATACGCCTCATAATCTTTGGTCTGGTCTGGCAAAATCAACACTGGTGAGGTAACCAAACGTTTCTTCAACTCCTAGAAACTAGCCTCACATTCCTCTGTCCATATGAACTTGGTATCTTTCTTCAACAACTCCGTCATAGGCTTCGCAATCTTTGAGAAATTCTCAATGAATCTCCGGTAGTATCCTGCGAGTCCAAGAAAACTCCGGATCTCTCTGACTGTTGTTGGGGCTTCCCACTTGGTCACGGTTTCAACTTTAGCGGGATCAACTGCTATACCTTCTCCAGATATAACGTGTCCGAGGAATCCTACTTCCTTCAACCAAAACTCACATTTGCTGAACTTGGCATATAATTGATGTTCTCTGAGCTTTCCAAGTACCAAACGCAAATGCTCCTTATGCTCCTCTTCATTCTTTGAATAAACCAGGATATCATCAATGAACACTACAATGAACTTATCCAAAAATTCCATAAATACTTTGTTCATCATGTTCATAAAATATGCGGGTGCGTTAGTCAGACCAAATGACATAACGGTATACTCGTACAGCCCATACCTGGTGGTAAAAGCTGTCTTCAGAATATCCTGTTCTCGAATCTTCAACTGGTGGTATCCTGATCGCAGATCGATCTTGGAAAATACCTTAGCTCCTTGCAATCGATCAAACAGATCATTGATCATTGGTAGTGGGTACTTGTTCTTGATCGTTACTTCATTCAATCCCCGATAATCAACAACCATCCTTAACGATCCACCCTTCTTCTCCACTAGAAGTACTGGCGATCCCCAAGGCGAAGAACATGGGCGGATATATCCCTTATCCAGTAACTCCTTAATCTGCTTCTTAATTTCCACCAAATCCTTTGTTGGCATCCTATATGGTCTCTTAGATATTGGCCCTGTGCCTGGCAATAGCTCAATCAAAAACTCAATATCTCTATTCGGTGGCATGCCTGGCAACTCTTCCGGAAATACATCGGTAAAATCCCTTACCACTGGTACTTCCTCCTACACAACTCCTGTTAGGCAATTTACTTGAGTCCCCTTTGGCACATGCCGGGATACATACTTGATCCTTCTCCCTTCTGGGGTGGTAAGCAAAATTGACTTACTAGCACATTCAATATTCCCTTCATACTTTGATAACCAATCCATGCCTAATATCACATCCAATCCTTGAGATTCCAATACTATTAGGTCTGAGGGAAAAACATAGTTACCAATCCTTAATGGTAACCGATCACACCATAGACTAACCACATACTCTGCTCCAGGCGAGGTTACTAACATGGGTGACCTAAGGGCTTGGGTTGATAGGTTATACTTATCCACAAATCCCCTTGAGATGTATGAATGCGATGCACCAGTATCAAAAAGAACGAGTGCAGTAAATGACTTAACCAAAAACTTACCTATTACTGCATCAGGCTGAGCTTCAACCTCCTCCACACTAACGTGGTTCACCTGTCCCCTGTTGAAAGGGTTCGACTTCTTCCCAGAACTTCCATTGCCATTTTGGCCTTCAAGACATTCATTGGCATAATGTCCGGTCTTCTGACACTTAAAACAAGTGACTTGGCTCAGGTCCTTCTTGGCTGGGGTTGATGGGTTGGTGCAGTTCTGGCCGTTGCTTCCTCCATTGCCATTACCATTCTTGGTGCCATTGTGATTGTGCAAGCTACCTCCTCCATGGGTATGCTGAAAATGTCCTCCCGGTCTAGGGGTAAAACGTGGCTTCTGCTGAGCTCCTGAATTGTACTTTCCTTGTCCATACTTCCTCTTACAGTTCTCAATCTGTTGTTGCTTCCCTTCAATCATAAGAGCACGATCTACCAACTCCTGGTAGTTGTTGATGGTAGCTACCATCAACTGCGTGCTCAACTCATCATTCAGTCCTTCCAGAAACTTCTCCTGCTTAGCTGCATCCGTAGCGACATCATCTGGGGCATAACGTGCTAGCTTACTAAATTCCTCCACATACTGGCCAACTGTCCGTCCTCCTTGGCGCAAGTTGCGAAACTCACGCTTCTTCATGGCCATAGCTCCTGCTAAAACATGGGCAGTACGAAAAGCCTGCTGAAACTGGTCCCATCTGACAGTGTCAATTGAGAAAGTGGCTGTGAAATTCTCCCACCATGATGCCGCGGGTCCTTCTAGCTGATGTGCGGCAAACTTCACCTTCTCCACATCTGTGCATCCTACTGTGGTCAACTCTCTAGCTGTCTTGCGGAGCCAATCATCTGCTACTATCGGCTCGGTGCTACTAGAAAACACCGGCAGATTCAGCCTAAGAAAACGGGCTAAGTGGTCAACAGGGGGTGGTGGTGGTGGGTTGTTGTTCCCCTGATTCTGATTCTGGACTAGCAACTGTATCAATGTGTTCTGCTGCTGGATCAATTGGGTGAGCTCCGAAGGAAAGGCAAATCCGGGGTCACGTCTCGGAGGCATCTGAGGGTTTAGAAAAGATGAGATATAAGAATAGAGGGGGTCTAAAGAGAAAACACTACCCATATGCACATGAGGCAAAAGCAAACAATTCACTTCAATCAATCAAACAAGGGCATACAATCGATCTATCTATCGCAAACGTGCTCGGACTACTATATTTACATGGTGGACTACTACTACTGATGAGGTGGTCTACTAGAAATATTCTTTGGTTGCAGACTCCATGATATCTGCTCCAGCTTCATCAACATAGTCATCATCGCTACTATCTGGTTCTGAGTCGGTGCCGTCGATGATGATGTAGTCTTCCGGGCTAATCTCCTTGGGTTCTTCGTCTTCCTCTACTGGCGTAGGGCCTCCCATAAATATTCCAATCTTCTTGATCAGGTCGTCATTCTTCTCCACCAATACTTCAATTTCTTCTTCATAATCTTCATGTGTAGCCTTGAGTTCTTCCTCCAGTTCCTTGATTCTAGTCTTAGCCTTCTTCAGATCTATCATGTCGGCGCACATCTGGTTCTCCTGTCGTCGAATGTGCTGGTTTAACTCCTGGATAAAAGCTGCGATTGACCTATCCTTCCTGGTGCTGATCATCTCCCAGTGCTCATCTCGGCGCCCACAAATCTGGTAGATAGTATCCTTGAGATCCTTGTGGTAGACTTCTCCAATGCGTGCCATGGCGATGTGAGCTACCATGCTCTTTCCAAGACTCCAAGTTGGTGCATCAAAAGAAAACTCTATGGGTTCGGTGACTGGCATGAACGTCCTTCCTGGAACTTGAACTTGAATCATCCAACGCTCTTCTTCAGGTAAAGTGGCGTTGTAGGTTCCTGTGAAGCTTGGTACTCCTATGTTCAGGTATCTAGTGACTTCCTTCAAGTGTCGTCCAAAGGGTGTATCTTCATCCGGTTGTGTGAACTTGTTCCTTGCATCCGCCATCCTAAAGAGTAGAAAAGATGAGAGGTTAGAAGAGAAGAGAGTGAAAAGTGATCTAGGTCTTTTAGCTTAGTGGTCATGTCCTACAGTCAGCGTGTGCTCTGATACCATCTCTGTAGCGACTAGACCTCAAACGGTCTGATCTCTGTGCTCCGGTGTCATCCCTGGATCAGTAATGCTGACACCACACAGTACTCGGAGGATTTATAGCAGAGTAGCAATCACACACTTATTACATCGAGTGTCTCATAAGAGAACTTATTACAATAAATATGGCTTAAGGCCATCTAATAACGATAACAGCGGAAGGCTTGGAAGATAAGTGAGTCCATCAACTCCAACGGCATCACTGAGTATAGAACCACGACCTAAAACTCCTTAATCGTTGTCTGAAAAGTCTGCAACATTAGCATTGCAGCCCGAAACGGGTCAGCACATGGAATATGCTGGCAAGGTAACACATAGAGAGTAATGGAATGAAACATCTATACTATATGCATATTTGGCTGGTGGAAAGCTCTATGGTTACAGTTTGCGTAAAGCCAATTTTTCCCTACTGCAAAGGAATAAAATTAATTTAACTATCATGGTAGTTGTTAAACATTGAGAATGGTCGACAGCATTCTCAATCCCAATTAAGCATCATCATTAAACATAACCCAGCAAAATTAATTTAGGGTAACATGTTGAGATTCACATGATAATCCAGGTACTAGATACTCAAGATGTCCATAACCGGGGACACGGCTAACCATGATTAGTTTATTACACTCTGTAGAGGTTTGCGCACTTTTCCCCACAAGACTCAATCGCCTCTGTTTGGTTTCTCGCACTACATGGTGTTTGAGAAGACGGATGACCGAGACATAGTCTTTCAGAAGCGCTAGCACCTTACGATCGGGTAGATCGTACCACCTACATCCCCTACATCTGCTAGTCTACCACTGTAAGAGTTCGCACAACTTAGTCAACTATGCTAGAGCCCATAATAGCTTGTGGCTGCACACGGAAGTTTCTAGTATGAATAGTCTCATGATCCCTTTGAGCCTGGGTGGCGGTCCAAAAGAAAACAGGCAAGTCCCGAAATACCCAGGTGCCTCAATCCACCCAGATGTGTGTTTAAGTTGCCACCTTAGATAAACCATTAATTAACAATCTCACATCTGTCATGGATATCACTCACCCAATCCACGTATACTAGCATAGCATGGCATAATAAGCAAACGCAGAAGTAACTCCCAAAGGTTTGATAATAACTGGTAATAGGTACTACCTCATCTACTTCCCATCCCACAATTTAATTAGATCCTAATCATACAATGTGTGAGGATTGATCTATTCAGTAAAACTGGGTAGTAGAAAAGGTATGATCAAAGTGTTACTTGCCTTGCTGACGATCCGCGAAACCTAACGATTCGAAGTAACAAGCGGCACACTCCGGGTATTCTATCGCAGACAAACAAACAAACATACAATAAGTACTCATCTAATGCACAGGTAAAACTCAAATAAAAGATCTAACCAGAAGGTTCAACTTAAGAACTCCGGTTGGCAAAAAGAATCAAATCGAACGAAGCAACGAAAGTCAAACGGCGGACGAAAACAACTTCGTTCTAGTAATCTGGATCTAAGGCAAATTTTACAGTAGAAAAATCTTGTTTAAGTTGGTTAAACGGATAGAGGGTTTTGAGACGAAACTCTAGGCGCTTGAATCGCCTGATTCCGATAAACGAGCGAAAATTATACTAAAACGAAAATCGGATCAGGAATCGCGATCAGAAAAATCACGGATTTAATCCAAGAAAAAGAGAAACGACGAACGCTCGCTAGAACGAACGAATGGACAAACGCTCGCTATTTAAATAAACCAGAAAAACCGATCTATTTAAAAAACCAAATCTAAAAAAAACCGACGAAAACCGATTTTTTTTAAAACGTTGGCACAGAAGTCGAGGCGGCGGGCGAACCTCGGCGGCGGCGGCGTCCCGGCGACGGGCGGCGCGGGCGGCGCGCGCGGCGGCGGCGGCCGGGTGGCGGCTAGGGTGGGCTGGGGCTAGGGTTTCCCCGGGGCTGGCCGGCTTATAAAGGCCCCTCGGGCCGGAGTCCTAGTCGGACACGGCCCGTAGGTCGGTTCGTTTTTTTTTAAATTATTCCGCTCGGAAGAAAAATAAAAAGAAATACTAAACGGACTCCAAAAATTCCGAAATAAATTTTCACGGGCTTCTAAAATCAAGCCGCACAAGGTGAACATTTATTTGGCCTAAATGCAATTTTGAAAAACGCACATTTTTCCTAAATTCAAATAAAACACCGAAAAACTCCGAAATAAAATCTTATTTGATTTTATTATTAAATCCTCAATATTTTTATTTTGGGAAAGTCATTTTATTCCCTCTCTCATATTTTTGTAATAGAAATAATTGATGATAAAATAAATAAAATCAAATGATCCTATTCTCAAAATTTGAGAAAACTCAAATATGAAAATAACGAAATCCCCAACTCTCTCCGTGGGTCATTGAGTTGCGTAGAATTTCTAGGATCAACCAAAATGCAAAATAAAATATGATATGCATTGATGATCTAATGTATAACATTCCAAATTGAAAATTGGGATGTTACACCTTCTCCCGCCTTAATTTTTTTACACAGGTAGATTAGACCAAATAGAAGTATCGTGCTAAATTTTGGAATTGTTCCGGGTTCGTTTGGCATTTTTATACAATAATTGAGTTTCTAGGCATTTAATGTGCATAATTCAAGTTTGAACTACAAGCACATGCTCCAGTGGACCAAAGTTGGTTGAAAAATCACATGTGTGTCCTTGGGTAAATTTCTAGGTCCCATGCAAAAATGGGAATGAAATTCGAACATCTGGGCGTCGTGTGGGCGTCGTGGCTCGGCCGGAAAGATTGAGAAACTTGGTTTTTAATTCCTGTAAATCCAAAACACGCCTGAAAATCATGACATTTGGCATGGTGTCATGACATGGCACCAACATGTTGCGGTAATTTTTTTGGCCGAATTGGGACAAACTTTGGTGTAAGATTCTTGCAAACCGGAGCTTCCCTCAAGAAGGCTCGTGGTTCCAGGAGGGAACGTGCGACCTCCGTGTTGATAACCCACAAGTATTGGGGATCGCAACAGTTTTCGAGGGTAGAGTATTCAACCCAAATTTATTGATTCGACACAAGGGGAGCCAAAGAATATTCTCAAGTATTAGCAGTTGAGTTGTCAATTCAACCACACCTGGAAACTTAATATCTGCAGCAAGGTATTTAGTAGCAAAGTAATATGATAGTATTGGTAACAGTGGCAAAAGTAATGGTAGCAGTTTTGGTTTTATAGTGGTTGTAATAGTAGCAACAGAAAAGTAAATAAGCGAAGAACAATATGTGAAAAGCTCGTAGGCAATGGATCGGTGATGGATAATTATGTCGGATGCGAGCAATCATGCAACAGTTATAACATAGGGTGACACAGAACTAGCTCTGGTTCATCAATGTAATGTAGGCATGTATTCCGAATATAGTCATATGTGCTTATGGAAAAGAACTTGCATGACATCTTTTGTCCTACCCTCCCGTGGCAGCGGGGTCCTATTGGAAATTAAGGGATATTAAGGCCTCCTTTTAATAGAGTACCGGACCAAAGCATTAACACATAGTGAATACATGAACTCCTCAAACTACGGTCATCACCGGTAAGTATCCCGATTATTGTCACTTTGGGGTTAACGGATCATAACACATAATAGGTGACTTTAGACTTGCAAGATAGGATCAAGAACTGACATATATTCATGAAAACATAATAGGTTTAGATCTGAAATCATGGCACTCGGAGCCTAGTGACAAGCATTAAGCATAGAAAAGTCATAGCAACATCAATCTCAGAACGTAGTAGATACTAGGGATCAAACCCTAACAAAACTAACTCGATTACGTGGTAAATCTCATCCAACCCATCACCGTCCACCAAGCCTACGATGGAATTACTCAAGCACGGCAGTTAGCATCATGAAATTGGTGATGGAGGAAGGTTGATGATGACGATGGTGACAGATTCCCCTGTCTGGAGCCCCGAACGGACTCCAGATCAGCCCTCCCGAGAGAGTTTAGGGCTTGGCGGCGGCTCCATATCGTAAAAAGCGATGAATCCTTCTCTCTGATTTTTTCTCCCCGAACATGAATATATGGAGTTGGGTTGAGGTCGGTGGAGCACCAGGGGCCCACGAGGCAGGGGCGTGCCCAGGGGGTAGACGCGCCCCCCACCCTCGTGGACAGGGTGTGGGGCCCTTGGCCTTGATTCTTTCGCCAATATTTTTTATATATTCCAAGGACTTCTATTTCTGCACAAAAATAACACCATGGCAATTCTGCTGAAAACAGCGTCAGTCCGGGTTAGTTCCATTCAAATCAAGCAAACCAGTGTCCAAAACAAGGGCAAAAATGTTTGGAAAAGTAGATATGACGGAGACATATCAACTCCCCCAAGCATTAACCTTTGCTTGTCCTCAAGCAATTCAGTTGATAAACTGAAAGTGATAAAGAAAAACTTTTACAAACTCTGTTTGCTCTTGTTTTTGTAAATATGTAAAGCCAGCATTCAAGTTTTCAGGAAAGATTATGAACTAACCATATTCACAATAATATTTAGGTCTCATGTTTGCTCATATCAATGGCATAATCAACTAGTGAGCAATAATAATAAATCTCGGATGACAACACTTTCTGAAAACAATCATAATATGATATAACAAGATGGTATCTCGCCAGCCCTCTCTGAGACCGCAAAACATAAATGCAGAGCACCTTTAAAGATCAAGGACTGACTAGACATTGTAATTCATGGTAAAAGAGATCCAGTCAAGTCATACTCAATGTAAACTAACGATAATACATGCAAATGACAGCAGTGCTCTCCAACTAGTGCTTTTTAACAGGAGGATGATAACTCAATATAAAAGTAAATAGATAGGCCCTTCGCAGAGGGAAGCAGGGATTTGTAGACGTGCCAGAGCTCGATCTTGAAATAGAGGTGAATAATATTTTGAGCGGTATACTTTCATTGTCAACGTAACAACCGAGAGATCTCGATATCTTCCATGCTACACACATTATAGGCGGTTCCCAAGCAGAATGGTAAAGTTTATACTCCCCCACCACCAACAAGTATCAATCCATGGCTTGCCCAGAACAACGGGTGCCTCCAACTAACAAAAATCCTGGGGGAGTTTTGTTTGCAATTATTTTGATTTGATTTGAGCATGGGACTGGGCATCCCGGTGACCAGCCATTTTCTCGTGAGTGAGGAGCGGAGTCCACTCCTCTTGAGAATAACCCGCCTATCATGGAAGATACAGACAACCCTAGTTGATACATGAGCTATTCGAGCATACAAAACAGAAATTTTATTTGAAGGTCTAGAGTTTGGCACATACAAATTTACTTGGAACGGCAGGTAGATACCGCATATAGGAAGGTATGGTGGACTCATATGGAATAACTTTTGGGGTTTATGGAGTTGGATGCACAAGCAGTATTCCCGCTTAGTACAAGTGAAGGCTAGAAAGAGACTGAGAAGCGACCAGCTAGAGAGCGACAATAGTCATGAACATGCATTAAAATTAATCAACACTGAATGCAAGCATGAGTAGGATATAATTCACCATGAACATAAATGTCTTTGAGGCTATGTTGATTTTGTTTCAACTACATGCGTGAACATTTGCCAAGTCAAGCCACTCGAATCATTCAAAGGAGGATACCACCCTATCATACCACATCACAACCATTTCAATAGCATGTTGGCACGCAAGGTAAACCATTATAAACTCCTAGCAAATTAAGTATGGCATGAGAAACTATAATCTCTAATTGTCATTGCAAACATGTTTCATTCATAATAGGCTAAATCTGGAACAATGAACTAATCATATTTACAAAAACAAGAGAGGTCGAGTTCATACCGGCTTCTCTCATCTCAATCAGTTCATCATATATCGTCATTATTGCCTTTCACTTGCACGACCGAATGGGGTGGATAATAATAATAGTGCACGTGCATTGGACTAAGCTGGAATCTGCAAGCATTCAATTCAAGGGAGAAGACAAGGTAGTACGGGCTCTTTGTTAGTTCAACAATAATGCACAAGAGAGCCATACAACATTTTCATCATGATCTTGTCCTCTCGGCCCCCAAAGAAAAAGAAAAGAAATAAAACTATTTGCACGAGAAAGCTCCCAACAAGCAAAAGAAGGACAAGAAATCTTTTTGGGTTTTCTTTTTAATTACTACCACTACAGGCATGGGAAGTAAACTAGCTAAAGGATACAACTATTTTTTTATTAAGGTTTTTCAAACACACAAGAAGAAAGCTTAAAAAGAAAATAAACTAGCATGGATATTACAATGAAAAAGTATGAGCACCGACAACTGGCATGAGTGTGTTAACATGAATGTAATGTCGGTGAGAAATACGTACTCCCCCAAGCATAGGCTTTTGGCCTAAGTTGGTCTATGCCCATAGATCAAAGTTGTAGCTGGGGTCGTACTGAGATGCAGTGGCAATTGCCTCATGAGCTGCAGTTTGGAGGCGAGCCACCTCCGTTGTCGGTGTCAAAACCGGCGGATCTCGGGTAGGGGGTCCCGAACTGTGTGTCTAGGCCGGATGGTAACAGGAGATAGGGGACACTTTGTTTTACCCAGGTTCGGGCCCTCTCGATGGAGGTAATACCCTACTCCTGCTTGATTAATATTGATGATATGGGTAGTACAAGAGTAGATCTACCATGAGATCAAGGAGGCTAAACCCTAGAAGCTAGCCTATGGTATGATTGTTGTGTATGGAGTTGATTGCCTACGGACTACAACCCTCCGGTTTATATAGACACCGGATAGGGTTAGGGTTACACAGAGTCGGTTACAATGGTAGGAGATCCTGAATATCCGCATCGCCAAGCTTGCCTTCCACGCCAAGGGAAGTCCCATCCGGACACGGGACGAAGTCTTCAATCTTGTATCTTCATGGTCCAAGAGTCCGACTGAAGGTATAGTCCGGCTACCCGAACACCCCCTAATCCAGGACTCCCTCATCCGTCCTCCTCTCGTACTCGCTCGCCTCCTCCCTAGTTATAACATATCTCCCTTTTGTCTGAAAATCAAAGAAAGCAGGAGCAGGGAGAGCAATGTGGACGATGCGCCGTCTGTCAAAGATTAGTCGGTACTGGAGGAACTGATCGTTCCTCTCAACAAACTGATGACAAACCATAGCATTATAATCTAGATAAGCAGGAGGCAACTCAATATCATATCCACGTACCTGTACCACAAGAAAATTAGCTAAATGGGTTGCGTAAATTCCACCGAACAAATCTCCATTAATACTGTTATTATGCAACCTACATGCAACAATGCCCCCAAGTTATATTGTCTATCTCCTAATACAGCACTCTTGAGAACACTAAGATCCGGAACACACATATGACATGCCTCATCTTTACCGTTAATGCATCTAGCCACAAAGAGAGCAAAATAATGTGTGGGAGGAAAATGAATGCTCCCTATGGTAGCTTGTGTTATTTCTCTAGATTCCCCCACAGTGATACTAGCAAGAAATTCTTTAAATTCAGATTTGCGAGGTTCACTAGCACTACCCCACTACGGGAGTTTACAAGCAGTATTAAAATCTTCTAAGTCCATAGTATAAGATTTATCATAAAGATCAAATAGGACATTGTGAGAATTACGCGAGGATGTAAATTTAAACCTTCTCACAAATGAATAAGTTAAATAGAGGTATTGCCGGCACTTATCTGCCTCCAAGCTCTCAAGATCAGCGTTACGCACATATGCGTCAAATTCTTCCTTGATGCCTGCCTGGACCATGAAATCCTCTGACGGCCATTCACGAGGCCGCACTTGAGCCTCCCTTGGTAGTTCATCGTCCAGCTCGCGTATTGCGGGCCTTGGGCCTTGCTTCCTTGAGGAACCACCTTGGTACATTTTCCTAAACATATTTCTTCATCTCAAAAATTTCTGAAATTTTTAGTGACTCAAAATAAAAGTGAACCAAACTCAACAAAATTGATAGCAACTACTCCTACAAGTGCCTAGAGGCTATATCATGCATTAAAACTACTTTTGACCACATAAATTTGACATGCGAGCTCAAGAACAGGGTCACCTAAGCAGAATTTTTTTGCAATAAATAAAGCACTAGAACAAAACTAATTGGACCATTGGAGGAGTCACATACCGAAGAACAATCCCCCAAAGCAGTTTTGTGAACGGAGCTTTGAGCAAGGAGATCGAAAATGGCAGCAAGATGAGCTAGAACACGGGTTTGAGCTGGTGGATGATTTTTTCTGGAGGAAGACAAAGTGTGTGGGTGCAATAATAAGTGGAGGGGACCCACGTGAGGTCCACGAGGCAGGGGTCGCGCCCAGGGGGTAGGGCGCGCCCTCCACCCTCGTGGGCACATGGTGGGTCCCCCTAATGCGTTCTCAGTGCCAATAATTCTTAAATATTATGGAAAAAAAATCATATTTCATTTTCAGGGCATTTGGAGAACTTCTATTTTCAGGGTATTTTTTATTGCAAGGATAATTCAGAAAACAAACAGAAAATACTATGTTTACTTTATTTAATATAAATAACAGAAAGTAAAAGGAGGGTATAGAAAGTTGTGCTTTCTAACTTCATCCATCCCATGCTCATCAAAAGGAAACCACTAACAAGGTTGATCAAGTCTTGTTAACAAACTCATTCCGAATCGCATGAAACCGGAGAAATTTCGAATAACACTAGGTTACCTCAACTGGGATATGCACATCCCCAACAATAATAATATCATATTTCTTCTTGACAGTAGGAAGAGGAAATTCAAAACCTCCAATAGTGATTGTTGAAATTTTTCCAATAGAATTGATACTGTGGACTTGAGGTTGTTTCCTCGGAAAGTGTACCATATGCTCATTACAATTAACATGAAAAGTGACATTGCCTTTGTTGCAATCAATAACAGCCCCTGCAGTATTGAAAAAGGGTCTACCAAGGATAATAGACATACTATCGCCCTCGTGAATATCAAGAATAACAAAGTCCGTTAAAATATCAACATTTGCAACCGCAACTGGCACATCCTCACAAATACCGACAGGTATAGCAATTGACTTATCAGCCATTTGCAAAGATATTTTAGTGGGTGTTAACTTATTCAAATCAAGTCTACGATATAAAGAGAGAGGCATAACACTAACACCGACTCCAAGATCACACAAAGCAGTTTTGACATAGTTTCTTTTAATGGAGCATGGTATAGTTGGTACTCCTGGATTTCCAAGTTTCTTTGGTATTCCACCCTTAAAAGTGTAATTAGCAAGCATGGTGGAAATTTCAGCTTCCGGTATCTTTCTTTTATTTTTAACAATATCTTTCATGTATTTAGCATAAGGGTTCATTTTAAGCATATCGGTCAAACGCATACGCAAAAAGATAGGTCTAATCATTTTAGCAAAGCACTCAAAATCCTCATCATCCTTTTTCTTGGATGGTTTAGGAGGAAAAGGCATGGGTTTCTGAACCCATGGTTCTCTTTCCTTACCTTGCTTCCTAGAAACAAAGTATCTCTTATCACAACATTGATTCTTTGATTGCGGGTTATCAAGATCAACAAAAGGTTCAATCTCTACATCATTATCATTGCTAGGTTGAGCATCAACATGAACATCATCATTAACCTTATCACTAGGTTCATGTTCATTAACAGATTGTGTTTCAGCATCAGAAATAGAAATATCATTGGGATTCTCAGGTGTGTCAACAACAGGTTCACTAGGAGCATGCAAAGTCCTCTCATTTTTCTTTTTCTTCATCTTAGAAGGACTAGGTGCATCAACATTAGTTCTCTGAGAATCTTGCTCAATTCTCTTAGGATGGCCTTCAAGATACAAAGGTTCCTGAGTCATTTTACCCCCTCTAGTCGTAACTCTAACAACATTATCATTCTTCTTATTATTTAGTTCATTGAGAAAATCATTCTTAGCTTTAAGTACTTGTTCTACTTGAGTGGTAACCATAGAAGCATGTTTACTAATAAGTTTAAGTTCACCTTTAACTCTAGACATATAATCACTCAAGTGTTCAAGCATATGAGCATTATGTTTCAATTGTCTACCAACATAAGCATTGAAGTTTTCTTGTTTAACAATAAAATTATCAAACTCATCTAAGCATTGGCTAGCAGACTTACAACGAGGAATATCACCTTCATCATATCTATAGAGAGAATTGACCTTTACTACCTGTGTCGGGTTATCAAGACCATGTATTTCTTCAATAGGTGGTAAATTCTTAACATCTTCAGCTTTAATACCTTTTTGTTTCATAGATTTCTTTGCCTCTTGCATATCTTCAGGACTGAGAAATAGAATACCCCTTTTCTTTGGAGTTGGCTTAGGAGTTGGTTCAGGAAGTGTCTAATCATTTTCATTACTCAACATATTGTTCAATAGCAATTCAGCTTGATCAACTATTCTTTCCCTGAAAACACAACCAACACAACTATTCAAGTAGTCTCTGGAAGCATCGATTAGTCCATTATAAAAGATATCAAGTATTTCATTTTTCTTGAGAGGATGATCAGGCAAAGCATTAAGTAATTGGAGAAGCCTCCCCCAAGCTTATGGGAGACCCTCTTCTTCAATTTGCACAAAACTATATGTTTCCCTTATGGCAGCTTGTTTCTTATGAGCGGAGAAATATTTAGCAGAGAAGTAATAAATCATATCCTGGGGACTACGCACACAACCAGGATCAAGAGAATTAAACCATGTTTTAGCATCACCCTTTAATGAGAACGGAAATAACTTAAGGATAAAGTAATAGCGAGTTTTCTCATCATGTGTAAACAGGGTGGCTATATCATTTAATTTAGTAAGATGTGCCACAACAGTTTCAGATTCATAGCCATAAAAAGGATCAGATTCAACCAAAGTAATTAACTCAGGGTCGACAGAGAAATCATAATCCTTATCGGAAATAAAGATAGGTGAAGTAGCACAAGCAGGGGCATATTTCATTAGCGTTCAAAGACTTTTATTTAAGCTTAACTAATAATTTCTTAAGATCATATCTATCATTGCAAGCTAAAAATTCTCTAGCAGTTTGTTCATCCATAACATAACCCTCAGGCACAACATGCAATTCATATCTAGGGGGAGAATCTTCATCATCACTTTCATCAATATTATCAGTTTCAATAATTTCATTCTCTCTAGCCCTAGCAAGTTGTTCATCAAGAAATTCACCTAGTGGCACAGTAGTATCAAGCATAGAAGTAGTTTCATCATAAGTATCATGCAAAGCAGAAGTGGCATCATCAATAACATGCGACCTATCAGAATCAATAGCATGTGTAGGTGTCGCAAGTTTACTCAAAACAGAAGGTGAATCAAGTGCAGAGCTAGATGACAGTTCCTTACCTCTCCTCGTAGTTGAGGGAAAAATCTTGGTTCTTTGATCTTTCAAGTTCTTCATAGTGATAAGCAGATATAAATCCCAAGTGACTCAAAGAATAGAGCTATGCTCCCCGGCAACGGCGCAGAAAATAGTCTTGATAACCCACAAGTATAGGGGATCGCAACAGTTTTCGAGGGTAGAGTATTCAACCCAAATTTATTGATTCGACACAAGGGGAGCCAAAGAATATTCTCAAGTATTAGCAGCTGAGTTGTCAATTCAACCACACCTGGAAACTTAATATCTGCAGCAAAGTATTTAGTAGCAAAGTAATATGATAGTAGTGGTAACGGTGGCAAAAGTAACGGTAGCAGTTTTGGTTTTATAGTGATTGTAACAGTAGCAACGGAAAAGTAAATAAGCGAAGAACAATATGTGAAAAGCTCATAGGCAATGGATCGGTGATGGATTATTCGGATGCGATCAATCATGCAACAAGTTATAACATAGGGTGACACAGAACTAGCTCCAGTTCATCAATGTAATGTAGGCATGTATTCCGAAATATAGTCATACATGCTTATGGAAAAGAACTTGCATGATATCTTTTGTCCTACCCTCCCGTGGCAGCAGGGTCCTATTGGAAACTAAGGGATATTAAGCCCTCCTTTTAATAGAGTATACGGACCAAAGCACTAACACATAGTGAATACATGAACTCCTCAAACTACGGTCATCACCGGTAAGTATCCCGATTATTTTCACTTCGGGATTAAGGATCATAACACATAATAGGTGACTATAGACTTGCAAGATACGATCAAGAACTCACATATATTCATGCAAACATAATAGGTTCATATCTGAAATCATGGCACTCGGGCCCTAGTGACAAGCATTAAGCATAGAAAAGTCATAGCAACATCAATCTCAGAACATAGTGGATACTAGGGATCAAACCCTAACAAAACTAACTCGATTACATGATAAATCTCATCCAACCCATCACCGTCCAGCAAGCCTACGATGGAATTACTCACGCACGGTGGTGAGCATCATGAAATTGGTGATGGAGGAAGGTTGATGATGACTATGGCGACGGATTCCCCTCTCCGGAGCCCAGAACGGACTCCAGATCAGCCCTCCCGAGAGAGTTTAGGGATTGGCGGCGGCTTCGTATCGTAAAACATGATGAATCCTTCTCTCTGATTTTTTCTACCCGAATGCGAATATATGGAGTTGGAGTTGAGCTCGGTGGAGCACCTGGGGGCCCACGAGGCAGAGGGGCGCGCCCCCACCCTCGTGGACAGGGTGTGGGCCCCTAGCCTTGATTCTTTCGCCAGTATTTTTTTATATTCCAAAAATAATCTCCATTGATTTTCAGGTCATTCCAAGAACTTTTATTTCTGCACAAATATAACACCATGGCAATTCTGCTGAAAACAATGTCAGTCCGGGTTAGTTCCATTCAAATCATGCAAACTAGAGTCCAAAACAAGGGAAAAAGTTTTTGGAAAAATAGATACGACGGAGACGTATCACGTGTGCGGAAGGACATACGTACACTACCTTCTCCCGCCTTAATTTTTTTACACAGGCGGATTAGACCAAATAGAAGTATCATGCTAAATTTTGGAATTATTCCGGGTTCGTTTTGCCTTTTATACATTAATTGAGTTTCTAGGCATTTAATGTGCATAATTCAAATTTGAACTACAAGCACATGCTCCAGTGCACCAATGTTGGTTGAAAAATCACATGTGTGTCCTTGGGTAAATTTCTAGGTCCCATGCAAGAAATGGGAATGAAATTCAAACATCTGGGCATCGTGGCCCGGGCGAAAAGATTGAGAAACTTGGTTTTTTAATTCCTGTAAATCCAAAACATGCCTAAAAATCATGAAACTTGGCATGGTGTCATGACATGGCACCAACATGCTGTTGTAATTTTTCCGTCCGATTTACGAAGGTACACACATTAACAATCAACAAAGTCATTTGGAACAAGTGCTGTCACGTTACAAATTGGAAACACTAGTATTATTGAAACCATGGGCGTTCTACTTACCAATTACGTGCCGCCATGCGTCTCCTTTTTTTATTGGCTAGGAGGTGTCGTGTGGGGTAGCTATTTGAGTACGGGAGGCGTGCGATCAGCCCCCTGCGCGTGCTGGTCGGGAGGAGAGCCCTTTGTCCTCTACCCGCCGTGCACCTCCCTCCCAACGTCTCCATTAATGGCGCCCGAGCCCCTTTTCTACGGCGTGGCTATATGTCTCACTGGAATGAGATTTAAGAGAGAAAAATGAAAATATGAAAAGAAAGTTTTGCACGGATCTTGATGTAAAATCCGACGGACCTATATAGCATCGACTACGACTTATAGCAAGCATGATGAATATAAGGACGATGACAGTGGATAATAATTGTCTTACATATTTAGGAACATAATTAATAAAAGCCACATGCGGCAACACCCGGAATGCACAAGGGCAAAAGAAGAAGGAAGACAATGATCTAGCTTGCTGATCTCTACTTTCTTGATGTGTTGCTGCAGGCCATGGGAACTAGTCTCCGCGGCGAGCGGCGATGAGCTCTTTCTTGTCCTCAAGATGCTCCTTGAGAGCATCCATGGATTCCTCCACCAGCCTTCTACGCTCGATGCGCAACATGGCATTCTCGTCCATAAGTCTCTCGAGGATGACGTCGGTTCTCTTCAACAAGGTAGTGGTCTCCTCTTGCTGGTCCGCACTTCAGACGATCTTCGCCCTCAGCAGGTCGCACTCGGCCAGGAGCTTCGCATTGCTCTCATTTAGTTGCTGGATGACGTCGGTAGCCTGTTCAAAAGAGGCTTTCATGTCGTCATGCAACCTCGCCCGGCCAGAGATCTGATCCATCTGGCTACGGATGATCGCATGCATGCGCCTGTAAGAGTCCTCGCCAGCCCGCGAGACATTTTTCCAGGCCTGCGTGGCGCGGGAGGACATCTCTGCTGCATTCGCGGCACGGAGGGACATCTCTTTTTGCTTCTGCTGCGCGGCCGGACCAGTCTGCTGCATTGACGGTGCAGCGGGACCTCCGTGCTGCTTCGGCGGCACAGCGGGACCTCTGTGCTGCTACGGCCGCGCGGCGGGACATGCCGGCTGCGTTCGCAGCGAGGCGGGACATCTCTTGTGCTTCTTCTTCCATGCTCGCATCTTCCTGGTGGCAATCTCTCGACCCAGAACTCACCATGGCCATGGCAGACGCAAGGGAACGATGATGAATGACTTGTTTGTTTCTGTGGATGAGGAGTTGAGGAGGAATGTGCAGTCATCTTGGAGTAGTAGTATTTATAACCGAGTACTAATACGCTCCTAAGTGGGAAACCGTTTAGGTTTTGATCGGTGTGAACAGGTTTGCAATTTGGAATGTGACGGGACACAGGCTCAAAATTTATTGACGCTTATCAGTGCGACACTATTCCCGAAAGGCGTAATGTGGGCACATACACCTTCTTGGCCCGTACGTGGCGTTTGCACCATAGGGTGCACCGCAATAGGCAATGTCAGCACACATCTTGTTCCAACAATCGTGCGCGCTCATTATTACCATCGCACACGCTTCTTTTTATTAGAATGTGTGTGCCCGTCTAGCGCACACACGTTGATCTATCTAACTATTTCCGTTTGTTGTGGCTAATCGCAAACAGTTCATCCGTGTGAAGTGTATGCCATCAATCACAGACACTTTAATATGGCTGACCCGTTTCTGTTCTGTTGCCTAATCGCAAATAGTTAATCCTTCTGAAGCATATGCCCTCAATCGCACACACCTTTATGTAGTTGTCCGTTTCTATTGTTCCTCCTCATCACAAACAGTTCATCCGAGTGAACTGTATGTTGTATATTGCACACGCCTTCATCTGGCTGCCCGTTTCTTTTGTTCCGCCTCATCGCAAACAGTTCATTGAACTGAACCATATGCCCTACATGGCACATGCAACTAAAATCTGAACCGTGTTTGATGGCTCCGCCATCGCAAACGTTTTGCACCTTTTTTGACGGTTCTTTTACACCACCATTTGTGATTATTGCATCACACACAATTTCGTCGAAGGGTCTCTGATTGTAGTGTCACGTTAGCAGCATCCCACAGTAGTGCATGTCCATGGACATGTAAGGTTGGTCCGGGCTGCTTGATCCCACAATACCGCCAAATCAAAATAAGACGTTGGTGGTAAGCAGTATGACTATCATCACCCAAAAACCATTGTGTTCTACTTGTGCATATCATCTATGCATAGACCTGGATCTGATGCCACTGTTCAGAAACGTTGCATGGAAAACAAAAAAAATTCTACGCACACGCAATATTTATCCATGGAGATGCATAGCAATGAGAGGGGAGAGTGTGTCTACGTACCCTTGTAGACCGTAAGCGGAAGCGTTTGTTAATGCGGTTGATGTAGTCAAAATTCTTCGCGCTCCAACCGATCGAGTACGGAACGTACGACACCTTCGCATTCATCACATGTTTAGCTCGGTGACGTCCTCCACCTTCTTGATCCAGCAAGACGGTGAGGTAGTGGATGAGTTCCGGCAGCACGATGGTGTGGTGACAGTGATGGTGAAGCTATCCCTGTAGGGCTTTGATGACCCACAAGTATAGGGGATCAATTGTAGCTCTTTTCGATAAGTAAGAGTGTCGAACCCAATGAGAAGCAGAAGGAAATGACAAGTAGTTTTCGGTAAGGTAATGTCTGCAAGTGCTGAAATTGTAAGTAGCAGAGTAGTTTGATAGCAAGATAATTTGTAACGAGCAAGTAACGATAGTAGTAACAAAAGTGCAGGAAGGTAGCCCAATCCTTTTGAGGCAAAGGACAGGCCAAAACAGTCTCTTATGATAAGCAAAGCATTCTTGAGGGTACACGGGAATTTCATCTAGCCACTTTCATCATGTTGGTTTAATTCGTGTTCGCTACTTTGATAATTTGATACATGGGTGGACTGGTTCTTAGGTGCTATTCTTACTTGAGCAAACCTCCTACTTATGATTAACCCTCCTGCAAGCATCTGCAACTACGAGAAAAGTATTAAGAATAAATTCTAACCATAGCATTAAACTTTTGGATCCAATCGGTCCCCTACAGAATAGCGCATAAACTGGGGTTTAAGTTTCTATCACTCTCGCAACCCATCATCTAATTGCTACTCCACAATGCATTCCCTTATGCCCAAATAAGGTGAAGTGTCATGTAGTCGACGTTCACATGGCACCACTAAGGGAATCACAACATACATACTATCAAAATATCGAACACATATCAAATTCACATGATTGCTTGCAACATGATTTCTCCCGTGACCTCAAGAACAAAGGTAACTACTCACAAATGATAAACAAGCTCATGATAAACCATATAATATTGGATCTGAACATATAATATTGCACCAAATAAACCATATAGTAATCAACTACAAGATGTAATCAACACTACTAGTCACGCACAAGTACCAATCTATAGTTCTGGTAACAAGATTGAACACAAGAGATGAACTAGGGTTTGAGAGGAGATGGTGCTGTTGAAGATTTTGATGGAGATTTCCCTCCCCCAAGATGGAAGAGTTGTTGGTGACGATGATGACGATGATTTCCCCCTCCGGGAGGGAAGTTCCCCCAGCGGAATCGCTCTGTCGGAGGGCAAAAGTGCTCCTGCCCAAGTTTTGCCTCAAGGTGGCGGCGCTTCATCCCGAAAGTCATGTCCATATTTTTTCTAGGTCAAAAAGACTTATATACCAAAAGATGGACACCGGAGGAGGTCCGATGGGAGCACAACCCACCAGGGCGCCCCCAGGTGGGTTGTGCCCACTTGGTGGGCCCCCTCTGGTACTTATTGGCTCCAATAATTCTTAAATATTCCATAAAAAATCCTCATGAAGTTTCAGCTCATTTAGAGTTGTGCAGAATAGGTAGCCTGAAGTAGCTTTTCCAGGTCCAGATTTCCAGCTGCCGGAATTCTCCCTCTTGGTGTGTACCTTGCAAATTGTGAGAGAAAAGGCATTAGAATTACTCCAAAAAGCATTATTATGGATAAAACATTATAAATAACAGTAAGAAAACATGATGCAAAATGGACGTATCAACTCCCCCAAGCATAGACCTCGCTTGTCTTCAAGCGAAAACCGAAATCGAAAAACATGTCCACATGCTTTAAGAGAGAGGTGTCGATAAAAACAAAATACAGACATAGAAGCATCATGTTTATTATTGTAACAGCAACAAAATTAAACATAGGACTTTTATCATAGAACTTCTATCATATACTTCTCATGAATAAGTAATAGTTCATCACACAATCGAAGTATAAAGCAAAAACTCTATTAGAAACCAACAAACTATGTTCTCAGTCAGCTTTGCAACTACAATTCATCATCTTTTCAGGAAGGGTCATGTGTCGGAGCCTTTAGGAAAGTCCACATACTCAACCATCATATAGTCTTCTATGATTTCTAACACTCACCGCATACTCATGAGCAAAACGTTTCAACCGGACACATAGAAAGATAGGGGCTTATGGTTTCGCCTCCCAACGTACTCACCTCAAGGGTGATGTCAACAATAATAACTCATGCCATCCATATTCAATTGGACATATGTGCCTAGATCTTTACTCACCACATGATGCTTGCCAAAGGAGAAAAATAAAAGGAATAGAGAGAAAAACTTTGACTCTTGCATAAAAGTAAAAGATAGGCCCTTCGCAGAGGGAAGCAGAGGTTGCCATGCGCTTATTTTTTGTATGCTCAATCCCTTAGTGCAAAATAATGCCACATTACATTGCCCCTTGTGACAGCGTCCTTTATTTTGCAATCTGTCGCTTTTATTCTTAACCATCACAAGTTCGTGCAACGCTCAATTTTCTCTTTCACTAAATGATCTCACACTTTTAGAAGCAATTTTTATTGCCCTTTTGAACCGATGACAACTTACTTAAGGGATCTTACTCAATCCCTAGGTAGGTATGGTGGACACTTGAAAATAAGATTTGGGTTTAAGGGTTTTTGGATGCACAAGTAGTATCTCTACTTAGTGCAGAATTTTTGGCTAGCGAAGATAGGGGTCAAGCACCACATGTTAAAGGATCCATGACAATATGACTTCTATGTGAATATGAACAAGCATAAATCATTATGTTGTCTTCCTTGTCCAATGTCAACAATTTTGGCATATAATATTTTGATGAGGGCTGACAATCACAAAAGATTTCTAGGATAGTATATTTATATGTGAATCTTCTCTTCCCTTATTAATTCTTTCATGAGTTGCATCATTGACTAATATTATGTTTGTCAATCTCTAGTAAAATTTTCTACTTATACTTCTCCTTATGTAGTGCCATCACCTACCATAGGATTAGTATATAATCTTTTCTTTATTTATTTCCTTTCTCTTTTATATATTTCCTTTCTTATTTCTTTTCTTTATTTGCAACATGAGAGTAAAGAAAGCAAAAACTCATACTAAACTTTATTATATAACTTGCACATGATTACATGGATATATCACTAAGCAAACTCTCAAAAAAGAAAGGATCAAACTAAACTTATATTCATCTAAAGCAAAAAGATCAAACTAAAATAAGTAAAAGCAAAAATATAGTAGGATGATACGATACCGGGGCACCTCCCCCAAGCTTGGCGGAAGCCAAGGGGAGTGCCCATACCTGATACTCAATTCTCTTTTGGTGGTGAAGAAGATGATGGTGGTGATGAAGCGATTCTATCCTTAAGGATCAAGAGATTCTCCAATCGACAGATGACGCTCTGGAGGTGGGTGATGTGCTCTTGATGCAGAATATTTTCACGAGTGAGATACTTATTTTGTATGCGAACTATTTCATGATGCGAAAGGCTTCAAACTCAGCAGGAGTAATATGAGTAAGGTAAGGTTTAAGGATATCTTCCTCCTCCTTCTCAGCTATTAGTGCTTGTTGGAGGACCAGAGGCTGATCTACGGTAACCTCCTTGCTCCCATCTCCTTGGACAGCTTCCACAGGCTCTTCTCTCTTCAGCTCGATCTTCATCAACCAAGCATCCTCTTCCACGTTGTTGGAGGAAGAAGAGGACATGATGTCTAGCCCGATAGATCTGACAAAAAACAACAAGAAAAGAGAACAGAGGATTTCTCCACGATACGGTGATCAACAGGTTCGGGAAGTATATATAGATTTTTTTATCTTGTAGGACAAGTAAACTATAGAAACACAGAGTACGGAAGGTGTCCCAGGTGGGCACAACCCACCTGGGAGCGCCAGGCAAGCCTGGCCTGGCGCGCCCTGGTATCTTGTGCCCACCAGGGGACGCTTCCTGGAAGTTCCTTTATTACCAAAATTCTTAAATATTCCAAAACTGATAAAAAATATTTTTGCGGATTTTTCATAGTCCGTTTACTTACCGTATCACGTACCTCCTTATTTTCACGATCATGGAGTGTTCCGGAAGGAATCTTTTATGTGTTCTTCCGGTGTCATAGTTTGGATAATATTACTTTCAACATTAATAGGCGTAGCTGAGATATAAGGCTTTATTCGTTGCCCATTGACAACCTTCGGGTTAGTACCTTTGGAATTATTTATTTTGATAGCTCCATACCGGTAAACCTCCTCGATGACGTATGGGCCTTCCCATTTTGAGAGGAGTTTTCCTGCAAAGAATCTAAAACGAGAGTTGTACAAAAGAACATATTCTCCGACTTTAAACTCACACTTTTGGATTCTTTTGTCATGCCAAATTTTACTTTTTCTTTGAATAATTTTGCATTTTCATAAACTTGGGTTCTCCATTCATCTAGTGAGCTAATATCAAATAACCTCTTTTCACCAGCAAGTTTGAAATCATAGTTGAGCTCTTTGATGGCCCAATATGCTTTATGTTCTAACTCAAGAGGCAAATGACAAGCTTTTCCATAAACCATTTTATAAGGAGACATACCCATAAGATTTTTATATGCTGTTCTATAAGCCCAAAGTGCATCATCTAATTTCTTAGACCAATTCTTCCTGGACCTATTGACAGCCTTTTGCAAAATTAATTTTATTTCTCTATTGCTAAGTTCAAGTTGACCACTAGACTGAGGATGATATGGTGATGCAATTCTATGGTTAACATCATACTTGGCAAGCATTTTATGGAAAGCACCATGAATAAAGTGTGAACCACCATCAGTCATTAAATATCTAGGGTCTCCAAACCTTGGGAAAATAACTTCCTTAAGCATTTTAATAGAGGTGTTGTGAGCAACCCTACTGGTTGGAATAGCTTCTACCCATTTAGTAACATAATCAACAGCGACCAAAATATGTGTATACCCATTAGAGGAAGGAAAAGGCCCCATGTAATCAAATCCACAAACATGAAATGGTTCAACAGCAAGTGAATAATTCATAGGCATTTCTTGATGCTTACGATATTACCTATTGCTTGACGTTCATTAATAACCCACAAGTATAGGGGATCACAACAGTTTTTGAGGGTAGAGTATTCAACCCAAATTTATTGATTCGACACAAGGGGAGCCAAAGAATATTCTCAAGTATTAGTAGCTGAGTTGTCAATTCAACCACACCTGGAAACTTAATATCTGCAGCAAAGTGTTTAGTAGCAAAGTAATATGATAGTGGTGATAACGGTAGCAAAAGGTAACAGTAGTAAAAGCAATGTTTTTGGTATTTTGTAGTGATGATAGCAATAGCAACGGAAAAGTAAATAAGCGAAGCACAATATATGGAAAGCTCGTAGGCAATAGATCGGTGATGGAGAATTATGCCGGATGCGGTTCATCATGTAACAGTCATAACCTAGGGTGACACAGAACTAGCTCCAGTTCATTGATATAATGTAGGCATGTATTCCGAACATAGTCATACGTGCTTATGGAAAAGAACTTGCATGACATCTTTTGTCCTACCCTCCCGTGGCAGCGGGGTCCTTATGGAAACTAAGGGATATTAAGGCCTCCTTTTAATAGAGTACCGGAACAAAGCATTAACACATAGTGAATACACGAACTCCTCAAACTACGGTCATCACCGGTAAGTATCCCGATTATTGTCACTTCGGGGTTAACGGATCATAACACATAATAGGTGACTATAGACTTGCAAGATAGGATCAAGAACACTCATATATTGATGAAAACACAATAGGTTCAGATCTGAAATCATGGCACTCAGGCCCTAGTGACAAGCATTAAGCATAGCAAAGTCATAGCAACATCAATCTCAGAACATAGTGGACACTAGGGATCAAACCCTAACAAAACTAACTCGATTACATGATAGATCCCATCCAACCCATCACCGTCCAGCAACCCTACGATGGAATTACTCACGCACGGCGGTGAGCATCATGAAATTGGTGATGGAGGATGGTTGATGATGACGATGGCGACGGATTCCCCTCTCCGGAGCCCCGAACGGACTCCAGATCAGCCCTACCGAGAGGTTTTAGGGCTTGGCGGCGGCTCCGTATCGTAAAACGCGATGATTTCTTCTCTCTGATTTTTTCCTCATCGAAACTCAATATATGGAGGTGGAGTTGGAGTCGGAGAGGCAACAGGGGGCCCACAAGGTAGGGGGGCACGCCCTTGGGGGGCAGGCGTGCCCCCACCCTTGTGGCAAGATGGTGGCCCCCCTGGCCTTCATCTTTGGCAGGTATTTTTCTTTTTTTTTGAAAAGTGTCTCCGTGAAGTTTCAGGTCATTCGGAGAACGTTTGATCCTGCACATAAATAACACCATGGTAGTTCTGTTGAAAACAGCGTCAGTCCGGGTTAGTTCCATTCAAATCATGCAAGTTAGAGTCCAAAACAAGGGTAGAAGTGTTTGGAAAAGTAGATACGTTGGAGACATATCAACTCCCCCAAGCTTAAAACTTTGCTTGTCCTCAAGCAATTCAGTCGGCAAACTGAAAGTGATAAAGAAAAACTTTTACAAACTCTGTTTGCTCTTGTTGTTGTGAATATGTAAAGCCAACATTCAAGTTTTCAGCAAAGATTATAACTAACCACATTCGCAATAACGCATAGGTCTCAAGTTTACTCATATCAATAGCATAATCAACTAGTGAGCCATAATAATAAAACTCGGATGACAACACTTTCTCAAAACAATCATAATATGATATAACAAGGTGGTATCTCGCTAGCCCTTTCTGAGACCGCAAAACATAAATGTAGAGCTCCTTTAAAGACCAAGGACTGACTAGACATTTTAATTCATGGTAAAAGAGATCCAGTCAAGTCATACTCAATGTAAACTAACAGTAATGAATGCAAATGACAGCGGTGCTCTTCAACTGGTGCTTTTAAATAAGAGGATGATGACTCGACATAAAAGTAAATAGATAGGCCCTTCGCAGAGGGAAGCAGGGATTTGCAGAGGTGCCAGAGCTCGGTTTTGAAACAGAGGTGAATAATATTTTGAGCAGTATACTTTCATTATCAACATAACAACCAATAGATGGTGATATCTTCCATGCTACACACATTATAGGCGGTTCCCAAACAGAATGGTAAAGTTTATGCTCCCCCTTCCACCACAAGCATCAATCATGGCTTGCTCGAAACAACGAGTGCCTCCAACTAACAAGAGTCCCAGGGGGAGTTTTGTTTGCAATTATTTTGATTTAGTTTGCATAAAGCATGGGACTAGGCATCCCGGTGACCAGCTATTTATCTTGTGAATGAGGAGCGGAGTCCACTCCTCTTGAGAATAACCCACCTAACATGGAAGATACAGACATCCCTAGTTGATACATGAGCTATTAGAGCATACAAAACATGATACTTATTTGAAGCTTTAGAGTATGGCACATACAAATTTACTTGGAACGGCAGGTAGATACCGTATATAGGTAGGTATAGTGGACTCATGTGGAATAACTTTGGGGTTTAAGGAGTTTGGATGCACAAGCAGTATTCCCGCTTAGTACAGGTGAAGGCTAGCAAAAGACTGGGAAGCGACCAGCTAGAGAGCGACAACAGTCATGAACACGCATTAAAATTAATCAACACCGAATGCAAGCATGAGTAGGATATAATCCACCATGAACATAAATATCGTGAAGGCTATGTTGATTTTTTTTCAACTACATGCGTAAACATGCGCCAAGTAAAGTCACTTAAATCATTCAGAGGAGTATACCACCCTATCATACCACATCATAACCATTTTAATAGCATGTTGGCACGCAAGGTAAACCATTATAACTCATAGCTAATCAAGAATGGCACAACAAACTATGATCTCTAGTTGTCATTGCAAACATGTTTATTCATAATAGGCTGAATCAGGAACGATGAACTAATCATATTTACAAAAACAAAAGAGGTCGAGTTCATACCAGCTTTTCTCGTCTCAGTCAGTCCATCATATATCATCATAATTGCCCTTCACTTGCACGACCGAACGATGTGAACAATAATAATAGTGCACGTGCATTTGACTAAGCTGGAATCTGCAAGCATTCAATAAACAGGAGAAGACAAGGAAATATGGGCTCTTTTGTCAGATCAACAATAATGCATATAAGAGCCACCTCAACAATTTAATTATGGTCTTCTCCTATCGACCCCCAAAGAAAAGAAAAAAAATAAAACTATTTACACAGGAAAGCTCCCAACAAGCAAAAGAAGAACATGAAATATTTTTCAGTTTTCTTTTTAATTACTACTACAAGCATGGAAAGTAGACTAATTAAAAGCTACAACTAATTTTGTTGGTTTTTCTTAAGGTTTATTAAACACACAAGAAGAAAGCATGAAAAGTAAATTAAACTAGCATGGATGATACAATGAAAAAGTATGAGCACCGACATCTAGCAATGAGTGTGTGAGCATAAATGTAATGTCGGTGGGAAATACGTACTCCCCCAAGCTTAGGCTTTTAGCCTAAGTTGGTCTATGGCCACGGCTGGCCTGGCGGATATCCATAATAATAGTTCTTGGGGTCGTACTGTGACGAGGAAGAAGAAGGATCAGATTGCCACTGGCTAACAATCATCTCCGGACCCCACTGGTAATTAGACTGCCATGAAGGATCAAATTGTGGTTCCGGCTCTGGCTCCTCGGCTGGTGCAGGGTTCCGGTAGGCGTGGATAGCCGTCAACGGAACAAGGTACGTGCCTACAGTCAAATCAAACAAAGAAGGAGCAGGCAAGGTAATAGTCTCAGGATGATGTTTATTAAAGAACAATTGATATTTAAGCTCTCCTTCCCTATTCTTAACAATAAAATCATGTGCCACCATACTTTTATAATCTAGATAAACATGGGGCAGCACTTTTTCTTCCTTCTCAGCATGCCTAATAGGTATGTTAAAATGTGCAGCTAGGCGTGTAGCATAGATGCCTCCAAAGATGGGGCCCTTGGTACGGTTCAGACTTAACCGTTTGGCAATAATGCTGCCCATACTAAAAGAGTTATCACCGTATAGACCGTGGTGCAAAATAATAATATCAGGGATACTCAGGTTTCCATAGTTTCCACGACCAATTTAGCAACGACTAGCAAATAATGCAAAGTAGCATAAAACAGGAAAATGTATGCTAGTGATTCGTGCATTGGAAACCTTCCTTGTTTCCCCTACAGTGATAGTGTCAATAAATCCCTCCACATCATCACGATGTGGTTCTTCTGTCTTGCCCCCAAAAGGGACTAAACAAATCCGATAGAAATCATAAAGTGACATCTCCTTATGCTCACCATATAAATGCAATTCCACCGTAGGTGGTGAGTTCCTAGAATGAAAATGAAAGTTTTGCACAAAGGTATTTGTGAGAAAGAGATACTGATCGCATTGGTCGTGGAGGAAAGCGGTAAGGCCTGCAGTCTGAGCCAACTCATGAAAATCTTCATAAATCCCGGCTGCTCTTAAGAAATCCTCGGAAGGCCATTCACACGCCCGAACCTCCGCAGTGCGAGGCAAATTATACTTAGGCTTCGCTGCCTTCTCCTTCGAGCTGTGGCTCGATGAGCCCCTCAAAAGTCTCCTGATCATTTTTTGAAAAATTCTGAAATTTTTAGTAACTTCAAAATAAAAGTAAACCAAACTCAATAATATTGATAGTAACTACTCCTACAAGTGCCTAGGGCCTATATCATGCATCAAAACTACTTTTGACCATATAAATTTGACATGCAAGCTCAAGAACAGGGTCACCTAAGCAGCAAAAATTTGCAATGAATAAAGCACTAGAACAAAAACTAATTGGACCAATGGAGGAGTCACATACCAAGGAACAATCTCCCCAAGCAGTTTTGTGAGAGGTGCTTTGAGCAAGGAGATCAAAAATGGCAGCAAAACGAGCTTGGGCTCGGGTTTGAGCTGGTTTTTCATGTTTGGGGGAGTAATATGAAGTGTGTGGGTACAAGAATAAGTGGAGGAGGGCCACCGTGGGCCCACGAGGTAGGGGGCGCGCCCTCGACCCTCGTGGCAAGGTGGTTGGCCCCCCTGGTGTGTTCTTTGTTCCATAAATCCTCAAATATTCTAGAAAAAAATCTTATTTAATTTTCAGGGCATTTGGAGAACTTTTATTTTCGAGGTATTTTTATATTGCACGGATAATCAGATAACAGACAGAAAAATAGTTATTTTCTTTTATTTAATATAAATAACAGAAAGTAAAAGTGGGGTACAGAAGGTTGTGCCTTCTAGTTTCATCCATCTCATGATCATCAAAAGGAATCCACTAACAAGGTTGATCAAGTCTTGTCAACGAACTCATTCCGAATAACATGGAATCGGAGAAATTTCGAATAACACTATGTTACCTCAACGGGGATATGCACCTCCCCAATAATAAGAATATCATATTTCTTCTTGATAGTAGGAAGAGGAAATTCAAAACCTCCAAATATAATCGATGGAATCTTTCCAATAGAGTTGATACTATGAACTTGAGGTTGTTTCATCGGAAAGTGTACCGTGTGCTCATTACCATTAACATGAAAAGTGACATTGCCTTTAGTGCAATCAATAACAGCCCCTACAGTATTCAAAAAGGGTCTTCCAAGAATAATAGACATACTATCGTCCTCGGGAATATCAAGAATAACAAAGTCCGTTAAAATAGTAACGTTTGCAACTACAACAGGCACATCCTCACAAATACCAATAGGTATAGCAGTTGATTTATCAGCCATTTGCAAAGATTTTTTAGTAGGTGTCAACTTATTCAAATCAAGTCTACAATATAAGAGAGAGAGGCATAACACTAACACCGGCTCCAAGATCACATAAAGCAGTTTTACCATAGTTTCTTTTAATGGAGCATGGTATAGTGGGTACTCCTGGATCTCCAAGTTTCTTTGGTATTCCACCCTTAAAAGTATAATTAGCAAGCATGGTGGAAATTTTAGCTTCCGGTATCTTTCTCTTATTTGTAATAATATCTTTCATATACTTAGCATAAGGATTGGTTTTGAGCATATCAGTTAATCGCATACGTAGAAAGATAGGTCTAATCATTTCAGCAAAGCGCTGAAAATCCTCATCATCCTTTTTCTTGGATGGTTTAGGAGGAAAAGGCATGGGTTTCTGAACCCAAGGCTCTCTTTCTTTACCATGTTTCCTAGCAACAAAGTCTTTCTTATCATAACGTTGATTCTTTGATTGTGAGTTATCAAGATCAACAGCAGGTTCAATTTCTATGTCATTATCATAACTAGGTTCGGCATCATAATGAACATTATTATTAACATTATCATTAGTTTTAGGTTCATTACCAGATTGTGTTTCAGCATCAGAAATAGAAATATCATTTGGATTCTCAGGTGTTTCAACAATAGGATCACTAGAAGCATGCAAAGTCCTATCATTTTTCTTTTTCTTCTTTTTAGAAGAACTAGGTGCATCTAAATTATTACTCTGAGAATCTTGGTCAATTCTCTTAGGATGGCCTTCAGGATACAAAGGTTCCTGAGTCATTCTACCAGTTCTAGTAGCCACTCTAACAACATTATCATTATTTTTACTATTCAATTCATTGAGCAAATCATTTTGAGATTTAAGTACTTGTTCTACTTGAGTGGTAACTATAGAAGCATGTTTACTAATAAGTTTAAGTTCACTTTTAACATTAGCCATATAATCACCCAAGTGTCCAAGCATATTTGAATTGTATTTTAATTGTCTACCAAAATAAGCATTAAAATCTTCTTGCTTAGCCATAAATTTATCAAACTCATCTAAGCATGGGCTAGCAATTTTAGTAAATCGGATTACAGCTTTATCATATCTATAGAGAGAATTTACCTTTACTACCTGTGTCGGGTTATCAAGACCATGAGTTTCTTCAATAGGTAAAGGATTTGGATTATATGTTTCTTCAACATGCGGTAAATTAAGACCATGTATTTCTTCAATAGGAGGTAAATTCTTAACATCTTCAGCTTTAATACCTTTTTCTTTCATAGATTTCTTTCCCTTTTGCATATCTTCAAGACTGAGAAATAGAATACCTCTCTTCTTTGGAGTTGGTTTAGGAATAGGCTCAGGAATTGGCTCCGGAGGTGTCCAATTATTTTCATTTGTCAACATATTATTCAATAGAATTTCATCTTCATCCGGTGTTCTTTCCCTGAAAACAGAACCAGCACAACTATCTAGGTAATCTCTGGAGGCATTGGTTAGTCCATTATAAAAGATATCAAGTATTTCATTTTTCTTAAGAGGATGATCAGGCAAAGCATTAAGTAATTGGAGAAGCCTCCCCCAAGCTTATGGGTCAAAAATCACTGGAGAAGGGATAGTGGCAGAAGTATATAGAGACCGGGGTATAGGATAAGAGGATATAAAAAAAATCAAGAAAGGAAGATAAAACAGGATAAACCGTAAAACTGGCAAGAGACATAAGAGCATCAACCCCCTCCGTCAGACCCGAGTTAATGACGACCACAAGGCCTTAGTGGACAGAGAGAGAGGCCGGACAGGAGGTGGCGCGCCCTTGCCAATCCGAATGACAAGGGGTGGCGGTGAAAATAGGCGAATAAGCATAACCAAACGAGTATACGTCTAGGGAATAGGCGCTGTATGAGCGACGGAAAAGGGTAAGTGTGGTAGCTAAAGGAAGAGAGGGGGAAGGAGGAAAGAGAAGGAAGGAGGGGGGCGCCGCCCCCACCCCTTGTCCAATTCGGATTGGCAAGGGGGGGCAGCCACCTCCTGGCCGGCCCTCTCTCTTCTCCACTAAGGCCCATGGTGGCCCATTAACCTCCGGGGGGGGGGTCGGTAACCCCCGGTACTCCGAAACTATCCGAAACGCCGAACCATTCCGGTGTCCGAATGTAACCTTCCAATATATCAATCTTTATGTCTCGGCCATTTTGAGACTCCTTGTCATGTCCGTGATCTCATCCGGGACTCTGAACAAACTTTGGTTCATCAAAACACAAAACTCATAATACAAATCATCATCGAACGTTAAGCGTGCGGACCCTACGGGTTCGAGAACTATGTAGACATGACCGAGACACATCTCCGGTCAATAACCAATAGAGGACCTGGATGTTCTTATTGGCTCCTACATATTCTACAAAGATCTTTATCGGTCAAACCGCATAACAACATACGTTGTTCCCTTTGTCATCGGTATGTTACTTGCCCGAGATTCGATCGTCGGTATCATCATACCTAGTTCAATCTCGTTACCGGCAAGTATCTTTACTCGTTCCACAATGCAACATCCCATAACTAACTCATTATTCACATTGCTTGCAAGGCTTATAGTGATGTGCATTACTGAGAGGGCCCAGAGATACCTCTCCGATACACGGAGTGACAAATCCTAATCTCGATCTATGCCAACTCAACAAACACCATTAGAGACACTTGTAGAGCGTCTTTATAATCACCCAGTTACGTTGTGATGTTTGATAACACACAAGGTGTTCCTCCGGTATTCGGGAGTTGCACAATCTCATAGTCAGAGGAACATGTATAAGTCATGAAGAAAGCAATAGCAATAAAACTAAACGATCATTATGCTAAGCTAACGTGATGTGTCCATCACATCATTCTCTAATGATGTGATCATGTTCATCAAAATGACAACACATGTCTACGGTTAGGAAACTTAACCATCTTTGATTAACGAGCTAGTCAAGTAGAGGCATACTAGGGACACTCTGTTTTGTCTTTGTATTCACACATGTACTAAGTTTCCGGTTAATACAATTCTAGCATGAATAATAAATATTTAACATGATATAAGGAAATATAAATAACAACTTTATTATTGCCGGTAGGGCATATTTCTTTCAGTCTCCCACTTGCACTAGAGTCAATAATCTAGATTACATAGTAATGATTCTAACACCCATGGAGTCTTGGTGCTGATCATGTTTTGCTCGTGAGAGAGGCTTAGTCAACGGGTCTGCAAGATTCAGATCCGTATGTATCTTACAAATCTCTATGTCTCCCTCCTTGACTTGATCGCACATGGAATTGAAGCATCTCTTGATGTGCTTGGTTCTCTTAAGAAATCTGGATTCCTTTGCCAAGGCAATTGCACCAGTATTATCACAAAAGATTTTCATTGGACCCGATGCACTAGGTATTACACCTAGATCGGATATGAACCCCTTCATCCAGACTCCTTCATTTGCTGCTTCCGAAACAGCTATGTACTCCGCTTCACACGTAGATCTCGCCATGATGCTTTGCTTGGAACTGCACCAACTGACAGCTCCACCATTCAATATAAATACATATCCATTTTGTGACTTAGAGTCATCTGGATCAGCGTCAAAGCTTGCATTAACATAACCATTTACGACGAGCTCTTTGTCACCTTCATGAACGAGAAACATATCCTTAGTCCTTTTCAGGTATTTCAAGATGTTCTTGACCGTTGTCCAGTGATCCACTCCTGGATTACTTTGGTACCTGCCTGCTAAACTAATAGCAAGGCACACATCAGGTCTGGTACACAACATTGCATACATGATAGAACCTATGGCCGAGGCATAGGGAATGACTTCCATTTTCTATCTATCTTCTGCAGTGGTCGGGCATTGAGTCTGACTCAACTTCACACCTTGTAACACAGGCAAGAACCCTTTCCTTGACTCTTTATCAAGGCATGTGCTTTGTGAAAGTCCAATTAAGCGTCTTGATCTATCTCTACAGATCTTGATGCCCAATATATAAGCAGCTTCACCGAGGTCTTTCATTGAAAAATTCTTATTCAATTATCCTTTTATGTTATCCAGAAATTTTGTATTATTTCCAATCAACAATATGTAATCTACATATAATATTAGAAATGCTACAGAGCTCCCACTCACTTTCTTGTAAATACAGGCTTCTCCAAAAGTCTGTATAAAACCATATGCTTTGATCACACTATCAAAGCGTATATTCCAACTCCCAGAGGCTTGCACAAGTCCATAAATGGACTCTAGAGCTTGGACACTTTGTTAGCACCTTTAGGATCGACATAACCTTCTGGTTGCATCATATACAACTCTTCTTTAAGACATCCATTAAGGAATACAATTTTGACATCCATTTTCCAAATTTTATAATCATAAAATGCGGCAATTGCTAACATGATTCGGACAGACTTAAGCATCGCTACGGGTGAGAAGGTCTCATCGTAGTCAACTCCTTAAACTGGTCGAAAACCTTTCGCAACATGTCGAGCTTTGTAGATAGTAACATTACCGTCAGTGTCAGTCTTCTTCTTGAAGATACCAATTGAAAGTGCTAGTGATCGACTAGAGGGGGGGGGGTGAATAGGCAATTTTTATGAAAGTCTTCAAAACATGGAAGTTTCGAAGACAAACGATAGAAATGAACCTATTACCATGCAGCGGAAGTAGACTACACTAGGCAAGCCATAGTCAAGTATACAATGAAGTGAAAGCACAAAGACTAATAGCAGCTAGGCAGTATGGATCAGGATGGAAGATAGTATGAAGCCAATCAGAACAAGAAGACACACAGTGAAGAAAAAAGGATAATGCAAACAGGCAATGACTTCACAAGGATTAACTGCAAATAAAGAGATGGGAAGGATAGAACCAGTGGCTCGTTGAAGACAATGATTTGTTGGACCAGTTCCAGTTGCTGTGACAACTGTACGCCTGGTTAGGGAGGCTGAGATTTAACTCAGAAGACCACGTCTTCACCTTATTCCCCTTGAGCTAAGGACACCCAATCCTCGCCCAATCACTCTGGTAAGTCTTCAAGGTAGACTTCCAAACCTTCACAGACTTCGTTCACCGGCGATCCACAATGACTCTTGGATGCTTAGAACGCGACGCCTAACCGGCTGGAGGATTCACAGTCCTCAAGTGTAATAAGTCTTCAGATCACGCAGACAGGAAGACTTCAGTGATGCCTAACACTCTTTGGCTCTGGGTGTTTAGGGATTTGTCCTCGCAAGGATTCTCTCTCAAAGGCTTCGAGGTGGGTTGCTCTCAAGTGACAAAAGCCGTGCACTAACTCTGAGCAGCCAATCAATTTATGGTGTAGGGGGTGGGCTATTTATAGCCACTAGGCAACCCGACCTGATTTGTCCGAAATGACCCTGGGTCACTAAGGAACTGACACGTGTTCCAACGGTCAGATTTCAAACACACACGACAACTTTACTTGGGCTACAAGCAAATCTGACTTATCCAACTCTGGATATGATTTGGTCTCATTGTCTTCGCTTGAAGACATAGGATTTTGGTTAAGCATCACTTCAGTCATTCTGACTGGTTCACTTGGACCCCACTTAAGGTTCCTATGACTCAACAAAGAAGAAAAGGAAACAACGAAACAACTAAGTCTTCGTGCTCCATAGTCTTCATGTGGTGTCTTCTCTTGTCATAGTCTTCAATGTGAATGTCTTCACATACCACCTGTGTCTTGAATGTCTTCATACATTTTTAGGGGTCATCTTCGGTAGGAAAACCGAATCAATGAGGGACTTCTACCTGTGTTATCCTGCAATTCTCACAAACACATTAGTCCCTCAACCAGGTTTGTCGTCAATACTCCAAAACCAACTAGGGGTGGCACTAGATGCACTTACAATCTCCCCCTTTTTGGTGATTGATGACAAACTGGTTGAAGTTTTCAACGGGGATAAAAGTATGTGAAATTGTAAAGGATTTAAGTATTGTCTTCGTAAGTAGCAGAAAGGCTCCCCCTGAAGATGTGCATATAAGTATTTTGCTTTTGAATGCAAATGCACATGGCAGGTTGTACTTGCGAAGCTCCTCTTTTACTTATGAAGACAATTCATCATGCATGAAAGGATATATCGAAGATAATGACATGCATAATGAAAAATGGACATCTGCAAAATGACTTCGTGCGGAATTTATCGTCGCACATGCGGAATTTATCATCGCATCACATAGTGTCAAAGAAGGTAGCAGATGACCATCAAGTTTAAGTGTTACAACTCAAAACGAACCAAATGTTTCAAAAGCGAGAGTTGTAAGAACTTGGCAAAAGTAGCAAAAAGTAAAACAACCACCCATATGGACCCGCTTGAAGACTATCAACTCATATGCTTCTCCCCCTTTTGTCAGTAAGGACCAAAAAGGTTTGAAGACATAGAGATTCTACTCGTTCCCATGAGGTGCAGGCGAAGCAGCAGGGTCGTCGTTGAGGTCCGTGGTGCAGAAGAACTTGGTGCAGTGTCGATATGTGGCGATGCATACGTTGGAGAAGTCACATCATGTTCATCCTCAATAACTCTGGCATTCACCGTGGCAGCTGAGGAAGAATAGTCAGAGTCTTCAAGGGAGGGAGTCGACGCAAGTGAGCATTCCTTGGAGGAGTGGAGTCAAACTTGAATCTTTCTGTGAAGCCATTGTCTTGAAGATCTTCTTCAGCAGTGAGCAAAGTCAAACTCTTCCAAGACCTCCGTCAGGTTTCATGTGTAACAAAGGCATTCTTGGTGGCAAGATTGCAAATGTGATTGACGTCCACCAAGAGGCTTTGCATCTGACGCTTAAGCCAGTCATGATGCTTATCCTGTTTCTGATGTAGCGCGACGAGAAGCTCTCGGTAATTGAGAACAACGAGATCGCTTCCGAGGCCTTTGGGCAATGGTGCTTCCAGTGGCGTCAGTTTGGGCGCGAGGGGCACGTGTGTTACCAGCCAAGGGATAAACACGAGAGACTGATTGGAAATATGCCCTAGAGGCAATAATAAAATGATTATTATATTTCCTTGTTCACGATAATTGTCTATTATTCATGCTATAATTGTATTATCCGGAAATCATAATACATGTGTGAATACATAGACCACAATGTGTCCCTAGTGAGCCTCTAGTTGACTAGCTTGTTGATCAACAGATAGTCATGGTTTGCTGGCTATGGACATGGGGATGTCATTGATAACGGGATCACATCATTAGGAGAATGATGTGATGGACAAGACCCAAACCTAAGCTTAGCTCAAAGATCGTGTAGTTCGTTTGCTGTAGCTTTTCTGAATGTCAAGTATCATTTCCTTAGACCATGAGATTGTGCAACTCCCGGATACCGTAGGAGTGCTTTGGGTGTGCCAAACGTCACAACGTAACTGGGTGACTATAAAGGTACATTACAGGTGTCTCCGAAAGTGTCTGTTGGGTTGGCACGAATCGAGAGTGGGATTTGTCACTCCGTATGACGGAGAGGTATCTCTGGGCCCACTCGGTAATGCATCATCATAATGAGCTCAATGTGATCAAGTGGTTGATCACGGGATCATGCATTACGGTACGAGTAAAGTGACTTGCCGGTAACAAGACTGAACAAGGTATTGGGATACCGACGATCGAGTCTCGGGCAAGTAACATACTGATTGACAAAGGGAATTGAATACGGGATTGATTAAGTCCTCGACATCGTGGTTCATCCGATGAGATCATCGAGGAGCATGTGGGAGCTAGCATGGGTATCCAGATCCCGCTGTTGGTTATTGGCCGGAGAGCCGTCTCGGTCATGTCTACGTGTCTCCCGAACCCGTAGGTTCTACACACTTAAGGTTCGGTGACGCTAGGGTTGTAGAGATATGAGTATGCAGTAATCCGAAAGTTGTTCGGAGTCCCGGATGAGATCCTGGACATCACGAGGAGTTCCGAAATGGTCCGGAGGTGAAGAATTATATATAGGAAGTGTAGTTTCGGCCATCGGGAAAGATTCGGGGTCACTGGTATTGTACCGGGACCACCGGATGGGTCCCGGGGATCCACCGGGTGGGGCCACCCATCCTGAAGGGCCCCATGGGCTGAAGTGGGGAGGGGAACCAGCCCATAGTGGGCTGGTGCGCCCCCCCTTGGGCCCCCCTGCGCCTAGGGTTGGAAACCCTAGGGTGGGGGGGGCGCCTCCACTTGCCTTGGGGGGCACTCCACCCCCCTTGGCCGCCGCCCCCTTGGGAGATCCCATCTCCAGGGCCGGCGCCCCCCAGGGGGCCTATATAAAGGGGGGGAGGGAGGGCAGCCACACCTGAAGTCTTGGCGCCTCCCTCTCCCCTGCTACACCTCTCCCTCTCGCAGAAGCTCGGCGAAGCCCTGCTGCGATCACTGCTGCATCCACCACCACGCCGTCGTGCTGCTGGATCTTCATCAACCTCTCCTTCCCCCTTGCTGGATCAAGAAGGAGGAGACGTCATCCGCTCCGTACGTGTGTTGAACGCGGAGGTGCCGTCCGTTCGGCATTTGGTCATCGGTGATTTGGATCACGGCGAGTACGACTCCATCATCCCCGTTCTCTTGAACACTTCCGCTCGCAATCTACAAGGGTATGTAGATGCACTCTCCTCTCGTTGCTAGTTGACTCCATAGATTGATCTTGGTGAAACGTAGGAATTTTTTTTGTTTTCTGCAACGTTCCCCAACAGGTGCTTACTCTAACTTGGCAGTGTGATATCTGGTTGCATGTTGCATATGGTGTCTAGCTTGTATTGCTCCTAATTAGTGTAAACTGCATCTGCTTAGCTTACACATGATCCGTGTGAATATGACATGCTTTCCTATTTTTGGTAAACACTATATCTGTCTATCACACCATGTTTCTTACATGAAACTACTCTTCTTGTGTATCCTGCGTCAGTCACATATGATGGGACACCTTTAAGTTGGCAGTGTGATATTGGTTTGCGTCTTGAATATGATTTCTAGCATGTAGTGCTTCTAGTTTGATGAACGCCACCTATGACGAGACAGTTTTAACTTGGCAGAGTGATATTGATTGCACCTTCCATATGGTGTCTAGCTTTTAGTGCTTCTAATTTGTTGAAGTGCCTTCTGCTTAGTTACCACATCATAGGTGTGAATATGTCAAGCCGTCCATTTTTTCGTACATATTCCTTCCTCGTATCATGACTTTGCCTTTCATCAGTATCATGCATGAATGAGTTCTGAAGAGCGAATTTTATTCCCTTTTCTTGTCGATTTGACCTCACAATGCAAAATCAATAAAGCGGAAGGAAATTGGTAAGGCATTGGATGATGGTGGTCCTTTCGAGCAACTGAAACGGAGGGTCTCTACAGATTCTACTCCGCCATCCTCCCAACATGATTCGCGAGACAACGCAAGGCTAGACAGTCAATGTAGCTGTGTAGATGATGAGCACATCTCCCCTACTCCACCATCACAGGTGCTTGATCTAAATTGGCACTATTATATGTGGTTGCATGTTGCGTATGATGTCTAGCTTTTATTGCTTCTAACTTTGTTGAATTGCATCTGCTTACTTTACACATAATGCATGTGAATATGACACATGTTCCTGTTTCTAGAACATACGTGTAGATGATGAGCACTTCTCCCCTACTCCACCATCATAGGTGCTTGCTCTAACTTGGAACTTTTATATGTGGTTGCGTGTTCCATATGATGTCTAGTTTGTATTGCTTCTGATTTTGTTGAATTGCATCTGCGTAGCTTACAACTTATACCTGCAATGATCACTTACCCATAAGACACATTTAACTTGGGAGTGTGATGTAGGTTGCATCTTGCATTGTCTTCTAGCTTGTACTGCTTCTAATTACTTGAAATGGCACTTACAACGAGACACTTTTTACCTGATAGAGTGATATTGGTTGCATGTTTATATGGTGCCTAGCTTTCATTTCTACTAATTTTGTTGAAATGCCTTCTGCTTACTATTTTTCATACATATTCCATCCTCCTATCGTACGTCTGAATTATATATTCCATCCTCCTATCCTGCGCTTGCCTTACATCAAAGTAGTGTTCATCTGTATCATGCATCAACCAGTTATGCAGAGCTAATATTATGCATCTTCTTTTGGTTTTGACTTCATAAGGCAATATATGAAAATAGGAAGGAAAAGAGTAAGTTAGGGGATGTTGGTGGTCCTCCAGACCGACGCAAACAGAGACTCTCTAGATTTGCCACTGCTACTGCTAATGAAGTTGAAGTCTCAAGTCTACATGATGAGTTCATCTCCCGTAATCCACCATCGCATGTGCTTGCTCTAAGTTGACAATGTGATAATTGGTTTCATGTTGCATATGTTGTCTAGCCTGTATTTCTTCTATTTTGATTAAATTGCACCTGCTGAGTTTATACGTTATACATGTTCATATGACATGCCTTTCTGTGTCTAGAATACACTGCATCTATCAATCATACCATGTTCTTACATCAAAGTACTGCTGTTGTGTATCCCGCATCAGTCACTCATGATTGGACACTTTTAACATGGAAGTTTGATGGTGGTTGCATCTTGCATTGATTTCTATGTTGTACTGCTTCTAATTTTTCAAAATGCCACTTATGGCAAGACATTTTTACTAGGCAGAGTGATATTGGTTGCATCTTTCATATGGTGTCTATCTTGCATTACTTCTATTTTCTTGAAAATCCTTCTGCTTAGATTACACATCGTAGCTGTGAATATGTCACGCCGTCCTGTTTTCTGGCATATTCCATCCTCATACGGTTGTCTTACATCAAAGTATTGCTTGTCTGTATCATGCATCAATGAGTTCTGAAGAGCAATTTTATTCTTTTGTGTTGTGGGTACGCCTTGACATTGCAAAGTCAAAAAAGAGCAAGGAAAAGAATATAGTAGGGAATGGTGTTACTCATCGGGTGAAACGGAAAAGCATTTGCCCTCAAGATTCTGCTGGTACTTATAGTGCAGTAGAAGGTCCAAGTCCACCGGCTAAATCTACAAACACAGTATCACCTGCTCCACCAGCTGCAGCATCCGCTTCAACTGTACCAGCATCTCAACGAGTTACTCGTTCGTTTGCTCCGGAACTGGCAAGTTCCCAAGCTGCATTCACACCTAACACTACTTCCGAAGCACTGTTGACACAATAGGGCTTGGCAAGATCAGAAGAACCTCATGAGCATCAACACCAAGATGGTACCTAACCGAGTCAAGTTGCAGTTGCATGCTCCTTTATATGTACTCTCATAGTTTGATGTGCACTAACACTTTCCATATTCATTATTGAACTAGCACCACGGTGCAAGCGGAAACAAACATCAGGGATAATGCTTGATAGATTACCAAAATCTAAAGGAGGAAGAATGGAGATCCATTTTGAGGCAGGTTTGAAAAGGCCATGTGATGCTACAGAGTCAGCCAAGTTAGTATCAGAGGCAACCATTGCCATTAGGTGTCATGCACGTATCCTCCCAACATGGATCCAGTACAGGAATGAGAAAGACAATACCCAATTTAACACCTTCCTTGACCATTTATCCGTAAGTAATGTTATTCATCGCAATTTGTAATATTGTCTTGCTATGTGCCATACTTCCTAGCTTCCTCCTAATAAGACTCACATTCTTTCTTCAACAAATGAGGTTCAAGTTGGATCTGAAAGATGATGCATCTAAACAAGCGTGCACTCATGTTTTCTCGTTTGCTCTGCGACAGTATCGGTACCACCTTAGAAAATCTCGCTTTGAAGGCAAGGCTAACAATGAAATCGCCCAAACATCTCTAGTGGAATATATTACAGATGAAGACTGGACAACCCTTGTTAAACACTGGTCTGATCCAAAGTATCAGGTAGGGTATATATATTTGATCAGACCACATATTGAACTTGTATTTATGTATGTGCCTTACAAGTGTATCTTCTTCTAGGCTAACTGTTTGAAGAACAATGCCAACCATTCTAAAGTGAAATTCCAACAGACAACAGGATCTCGTAGCTACATTGCACACTGCGAGGCTCTTGTAAAGAGCTTCTAGTTCCTTCTTTTTTCGGTGCACTATTATCATATCTATGTTGACTTGTTCCAAATACAGAGGAAAACCCATGCGGACCAAAAAGAACCTGAACCGAATGCAGTGCAAATCTTCAAGGATTGCCACACTAGCAAGATGAAGGGCATGAGCACACCAGTTCAGGCCGCTGTTGTAAGTCCTTACTCCTCCTGCTTTTGAATTGATTGGTACTGTGATGTGTTCATTTATCTGCTTGGTTTGCAGCCAATGTTAGTTGCTCTGTTCACTTTTATACACAGTTGTCTTAATGTATCATTTCACCTTACATGGTTTAAAAGAGATGAAGGATATTCTTTTGGTCTTGATCTGTAATCCAGTTGTGATGTTCACATGAGCATACAATGATACAATAGCCTGTTTGTTTTATATTTGTTTTCCCATGATATGAATGATGTCATACTATGTTCATCATACTTTAAACCATGTCTCTTTATCCTTAGATGTCAATGGATGTGAGGAAATAGACAATACAGTAGGCATGCTACATGGACATATGTTCCGAAAGTGATTTTATTATGTAGTTGGCACTACAATACATGCTAATGTATTACAGTAGTTCACCAAAATAAGTTATGTATAAACATGAAACCTACTTTGTTTGTTTTTGTCTCATTAGTAACTTATCTGGTACACTAATCTACAATTTCAAACTTTCAGCAAGCTATGGAACAAATGATTGAACAACCACAACCACCTGAAGGTGACGGGGCTACCACATGCACAATGTCACCTCTTGCTGCAGTGCATCAGTATCTCTCCACTAACAGTGCAAAAAGCACCTTCCTGCGTAATTCTGGGTTGGTTGTCAAGGTAACCTCGTCCAAATCGCCTACTAAACGAAATCTTCCGGCTAGATAGAGTGATATATTTGTGCTCCAGACACAAGTCCAATCCCTAATGGACGTTGTGTCGGAAACAAAAATAGTGGTTGACAAATGTTGTGAAGATATGAATGGTTTTGAAACCAGACTATCAGACATTTGCTTCGTTGTTCAAGAGCAATGGCAGCAAAGGGGGAAGATCATGCTGCTCCATCAGATTCTACAGCCTGAACATAAACACTCAGGTCAAATGATCTGTACTTCTATACATCTGATGGTGCTTTTATCTGCAAGGACTATAAACTTTATGCCAACAGGCCTTTTGTTGTATGGTTGGAATTTATTTTGTTGTGATACAACATATATGATGCTCCCAAAGGCTGCAGTAATTACGATGTTATTTTTGTATAGTGTAGGTTTATCTTAGTAATGTATTCGGCCAAAAGCTTCGTAGGAGCCCAACATGCCAATATTCGTTGGGCCCATTCCAATTGGGCTAAAAACAATTCTGGGCCAAAATTTGCATGTAGCCCACTAAAAATATCTGGGCCTAAATCAGCATAAGCTTTCATATTTTTATGGTAGGCATGTGCCCATAGTGGGCCTTTAATAGGCCTAAACATAATTTGGGCCCTCAGTAATAATAGGCCGTTTACATGTGTAAATATCTCGAGCCCATAAAAAACATGGGCCTTTAATAGGCTGAAAGTAAGATTGGGCCCTGATTGTGCCAAATAACCCACTGGTCTTAGCAGGCCGAAATGGTGGCCCATTTACAATGCGGATCGTCCATAGGCCGAAATTCAGACGAGCCGTAAATGCGCCGACCTACTACACGGGCCTTTAACAGGCCGGAAATTCGGTCGGGCTTGATTAGTGTCATTTTTATATGGGCCGTTAGTAGGACCGATGTGGCGTTGGGCTATGGCCCATGGATTTCGTCCGACGTTAACAGGCCGAAGTCACAACAGGGTGAAATTGGCCCAAATCTGTGGTGGGCCTCTAACAGGACGAATGTCAAACATGGCCGAATATGACCCATATCCTTCATGGTCGTTTATGGGACGAAAGTTTCAATGGTCTATAAATGGGCCCAAATGAAGCAGGACCTTTAACAGGCCAGAAACACACCGGGCCATAATCCGGCCCAAATTCTTAGCGGGCTGTTAACGGGCCAGAAGTGACCATGGGCCGTGATGATGACAAGTTTAGGATGGGCCGTTGACAGGCCGATTTGACACTAGCCGTAAGGGCCTTAACTGAGAATGTTTGGCCTTTAGCTGCGCCGGCCCATTATGGTCTGCAAAATCTTGTGGGCCTTTAGCTGGGCCGGCCCATTATGGCCCGCTAAACCATGTGGGCCTTTAGTTGGGCTGACCCATTTAACCTTTATGGGCCACTTTTGGGCCGGTACACGTGTCAACCGATCATAGGCGCATCTCGCCCATTGGATGAGTGACACCTGTGCCAACGTGGAGCTGACACGTGGTTCCATCAGCCAATGAGAATTTTACACGTGGAAAATCGGCATTGGTCATGGTTGTTAGCGGGTTATCAGATCCAAAACCGGACCTGATAGCTTAACGGCGTCCTGTTACGGTGGATGCCACGTGTCGGTCACCCTTGACGAAAGCACTTCTATGACGCACGATTTATCGTCATGGAAGTGGACACTTCCGTGATGATAATTTTGGTAATGTCATGGAACACTTCTACGACATCATAGGTATGACTATCTTGATTCTGTCATAAAATTGTCATGGATGTACATGCATGACAGAAAACGTGTCCTAATGTGACAAAAACGTATCATCATGGAAGTGTCTTTTTTGTAGTGATGGCATCCCCTCTTTCGTCTTCATTCATCGGTAACCTTACTTGGAGCTATATTTTTATTCACCACATGGTATGTGTTTTGCTTGGAGCGTCATTTTATTTCATTTTAAGGAGACACAAAATCTCAAGCTTGGGGATCCCCAAGGCATCCCTAGTTAATATTCCAATAAGTCTCAAGCATGTAAGCTTGGGGATGCCCCGGTAGGCACCCTGCCTTTCTTCTTCAACAACTACCGATCAGTTTTGGTTGAGCCTAAGTTTTTGCTTCTTCACATGATATGTCATATCCTTGCAATGTCATTTTATTTTGTTTTGCTTGCTATTTGAATAAAGTAGTTAAGATCTGAAATTTTATTTATGAGAAGGAGTCTTCACATAGTTACATAATTATTCAACTACTCATTGTGCTTCGCATATATCTTTTGGAGTAGTTTGTCATTTGCTCTAGTGCTTCACTTATATCCTTTTAGAGCACGACGGTGATTTTATTTTGAAGAAATTGATGAACTCTCATGCTTCACTTATATTATTTTGAGAGTCTTTAAACAACATGGTAATTTTCTTAGGTTATGAATTTAGTCCTAATATGATGGGCATCCAAGAGGGATATAATAAAAACTTTCATATTAAGTGAATTGTATACTATGAGAAGTTTGATTCCTTATGATTGTTTTGAGATATGAGGATGGTGATATTAGAGTCATGCTACTGAGTAATTGTGGATTGTAGAAATACTTGTGTTAAAGTTTGTGATTCCCGTAGCATGCATGTATGGTGAATCATTATGTAACGAAGTTGGAGCATGAGGTATTTAATGATTGTCCTCCTTATGAGTGGCGGTCGGGGATGAGCGATGGTATTTTCCTACCAATCTATACCCCTAGGAGCATGCGCATAGTACTCTGTTTTGATAGCTAATAGACTTTTGCAATAAGTATGTGAGTACTTTATGACTAATGTTGAGTCCATGGATTATACACACTCTCACCCTTCCACCGTTGCTAGCCTCTCTAGTACCGCACAACTTTCGCCGATACCATACACCCATCATATACCTTCCTCAAAACAACCACCATACCTACCTATTATGGCATTTCCATAGCCATTCTGAGATATATTTCCATGCAACTTTCCATCGTTCCGTTTATTATGACACGCTTCATAATTGTCATATTGCTTTGCATGATCATGTAGTTGACATAGTATTTGTGGAAAAGTCACCGTTTATAATTCTTTCATACATGTCACTCTTGAGTCATTGCACATCCTGGTACACCGCCGGAGGCATTCATATAGAGTCATATTTTGTTCTAAGTATCAAGTTATAATTCTTGAGTTGTAAGTAAATAGAAGTGTGATGATCATCATTATTAGAACATTGTCCCATGTGAGGAAATAAAAAAATTCACAAGAAGCCAATCAAAAAAAGGGAGAGGCCAAAGAAGCCAATCAAAAAGAGAGAGAGAGATAAAAGAGAGAAGGGCAATGTTACTATCCTTTTTCCACACTTGTGCTTCAAAGTTGCACCATGATCTTCATGATAGAGAGTCTCCTATGTTGTCACTTTCATACTAGTGGCAATTTTTCATTATAGAACTTGGCTTGTATATTCCAATGATTGGCTTCCTCAAAATGCCCTAGGTATTCATGAGCAAGCGAGTTGGATGCACACCCACTAGTTTCTTTTGTTGAGCTTTCATATACTTATAGCTCTAGTGCATCCGTTGCATGGCAATCCCTACTCACTCACATTGATATCTATTGATGGGCATCTCCAAAGCCCGTTGATATGCCTAGTTGATGTGAGACTATCTTCTCCTTTTTGTCTTCTCCACAACCACCATTCTATTCCACCTATAGTGCTATGTCCATGGCTCACGCTCATGTATTGCATGAAGATTGAAAAAGTTTGAGAACATCAAAAGTATGAAACAATTGCTTGGCCTGTCATTGGGGTTGTGCATGATTTAAATATTGTGTGGTGAAGATGGAGCATAGCCAGACTATATGATTTTGTAGGGATAACTTTCTTTGGCCATGTTATTTTGAGAACACATGATTGCTTTGTTAGTATGCTTGAAGTATTATCGTTTTTGTGTCAATATTAAACTTTTGTTTTGAATCTTATGGATCTGAACATTCACGCCACAATAAAGAAAAATTACATGGATGAATATGTTAAGTAGCATTCCACATCAAAACTTCTGTTTTTTAACATTTACCTACTCGAGGAAGAGCAGGAATTAAGCTTGGGGATGCTTGATACATCTCCAACGTATCTATAATTTTTGATTGTTCCATGCTTTATATTATCTATCTTGGATGTTTTATATGCATTTATATGCTATTTTATATGATTTTTGGGACTAACCAATTAACCTAGAGCCCAGTGCCAGTTTCTGGTTTTTTCCTTGTTTTTGAGTTTCGCAAAAAAGGAATATCAAACGGAGTCCAAATGAGCTGAAAATTTACGGTGTATTTTTATGGACCAGAAGAAGCCCCCGAAGCAAAAGAGTTGGGCCAGAAGAGCCACGAGGCATCCATAAGGGTGGAGGGTGCCCCACCCTAGGGCGTGCCCCCCTGCCTTGTCGTCGCCTCGTGGACCCCCTTACTTGTTCCTAATGCCAAAAATTCCTATAAATATAGAAACCCCCAGAAATAAACCTAGACTGGGAGTTCCGCCGCCGCAAGCCTCTGTAGCCATGAAAAACCAATCGGGAGCCCGTTCCGGCTCCCTGCCGGAGGGGGAAACCATCATCGGCGGCCATCTTCATCATCCCGCAGCTCTCCATGACGAGGAGGGAGTAGTTCATCCTCGAGGCTAAGGGTATGTACCAGTAGCTATGTGTTTGATCTCTCTCTCTCTCGTGTTCTTGATTTGGCACGATCTTGATGTACCACGAGCTTTGTTATTATATTTGGATCATATGGTGTTTCTCCCCCACTATCTTCTTGTGATGAATTGAGTTTTACCTCTGAGGTTTCACTATTATCGCATTGAATACTACTATGGATTTGAGAACACTTGATATATGTCTTGCGTGGGATACACATGGTGACAATGGGGTATTCTATTGATTCACTTGATGTATGTTTTGGCACTCAACTCGCGGATTCCCGAGGTGACATTGGGGTAATATATGCATAGGGGTTGATGCACATTTTCGTCCTTGTTTCTCCGGTAGGAATCTTGGGGCACTCTTTGAGGTTCTTTGTGTTGGATTGAATATTATGAATCTGAAGTTGTTTGATGCATATCGTATAAATGACTCATGGATACTTGTGGTGACATTGCAGTATCTAGGTGACATTAGGGTTGATTGATGTGTGTAATATGATGTTATTTTACTATGAACTCTAGGGTTGTTTGTGACACTTATAGGAATAGCTCAATGGATTGACCGGAAAGAATAATTTTGAGGTGGTTTCATACCCTAGAAGTAATTTCATCTTATGTTCTCCGTGATAGGAACTTTGGAGTGACTCTTTGTTGCACGTTGAGGGATTGCCATATGATATAATTATGTTATCATTGTTGAGAGAACTTGTACAAGCGAAAGTATGAACCATAGGCCTTGTTTCCAAGCATTGCAATACCGTTTTTGCTCACTTTTGTTACTAGTTACCTTGCTGTTTTTATATTTTCAGATTACAAAAACCTATATCTACTATCCATATTACGCTTGTATCACCATCTCTTCGCCGAACTAGTGCACCTATACAATTTACCATTGTATTGGGTGTGTTGGGGACACAAGAGACTCTTTGTTATTTGGTTGCAGGGTTGTTGGAGAGAGACCATCTTCATCCTATGCCTCCCACGGATTGATAAACCTTAGGTCATCCACTTGAGGGAAATTTGCTACTGTCCTACAAAACTCTGCGCTTGGAGGCCCAACACGAGTCTACAAGAAGAAGGTTGCGTAGTAGACATCAAAGAGATTGTCCATTTTGTATACGAAGTGCATCCAGTTTTTGCCGCAACCCTCTCAACTTTTTAGCACATGGTACGTGGGTGAAATGATAATACCATGCCAACTTTCAACCTTTTCAGAGATCATTTTGCAGTGCTTTTCAATTTCAGGGTCATTTAGCTCAGAAAAACAGTAAATGCATGAAAAATAGCAAATGAACTCATAAAGGGTTGAAAATTGATGACATGGATTTGAATGGTGCATACTGAATGCACAAAAAGTACGGAGTTGAAATAAGTTTTAAAAAATGAAATGCCTTTGTAACAGATGAGTTTTCGTCCAAAACCTTGATACTTCGAAAGAGACTGTCCATTTTGTACACGAAGTGCATCCAGTTTTTGCCTTAACCCTCTCAAATTTTTAGCACATGGTACATGGGTAAAATGATGATACCATGCCAACTTTCAACCTTTTTAGAGTTCATTTTTAAGTGCATTTCAATTTGGGGGTCATTTAGCTCAAAAAAATTCATTAAATGCATGGAAAATAGCAAATGAAGTCAGAAAGGGTTGAAAATTGATGACGTGGCTTTGAATGGTGCATACTGAACACACATAAAGTCTGGAGTTGAAATAAGTTTTAAAAAATGAAATGCCTTTGTAACAGATGAGTTTACGTCCAAAACCTTAACATATACTTCGAAAGAGATTGTCCATTTTGTACATGAAGTGCATCCAGTTTTTGTCGTAACCCTCTCAACTTTTTAACACATGGTACATGGGTGAAATTATGATACCATGCCAACTTTCAACCTTTTCAGAGTTCATTTTGTAGTGCTTTTCAATTTCAGGGTCATTTAGCTCAAAAAATTAGTAAATGCATGAAAATAGCAAATTAGTAAATGCACACGGGCGCATGTCCGTCAGCGTCATTCGGAATTGTCCGCCAGGACACTTTCCAAAGATTACTTTTAAATCCTTGACCATATCAAGTATTTCACGACTAGTACGGTGGCGAGGCTTCTTCCGGTGATCTGCATCACCTTTGAAATGCTTGGCTTTCTTTCTTACGGGATGCCTGCTTGGAAGAAATCGATAATGTCCCAGGAACACATTATTCTTACAATTATCCAAATATATATTGTCGGTATCATCTAAACAGTGCGTGCATGCGCGGCATCCCTTGTTTGTCTGTCCTGAAAGGTTACTGAGAGCAGGCCATTCATTGATGATCACAAATAGCAATGCATGTAGATCAAATTCCTCCTGACTGTGCTCATCCCATGCATGTACACCTTTTTCATTCCATAGCTGTAAGAGTTCTTCAACTAATGGCCTTAAGTACAGATCAATGTCATTGCCGGATTGCTTAGGGCCTTGGATGAGCACTGGCATCATAATGAACTTCTGCTTCATGCACAACCAAGGAGGAAGGTTATACATACATAGAGTCACAGGCCAGGTGCTATGATTGCTGCTCTGCTCCCCAAAAGGACTAATGCCATCTGCGCTTAGACCAAACCATACGTTCCTTGCATCATCTGCAAAGTCCTCCCACTTTCTCTCAATTTTTCTCCAATGCGACCCATCATCGGGTACTCTCAACTTCCCGTCTTTCTTACGGTCTTCTTTGTGCCATCGCATCAACTTGGCAGGCTCTTTGTTTTGGAAGAAATGTTTCAACTGTGGTATTATAGGAGCATACCACATCACCTTGGAAGGGATCTTCTTCCTGGGGCGCTTGCCCTCAACATCACCAGGGTTATCGCGGCTGATCTTATAGCGCATTGCGCCGCATACCAGGCATGCAGTCAAATCCTCGTACTCACTGTGGTAGAGGATGCAGTCATTGGGGCATGCATGTATCTTCTGCACCGCTAATCCTAGAGCGCAGACAACCTTCTTTGCTTCGTATGTACTGTCGGGCAATTCATTGTCCTTTGGAAGCATCTTCTTTAACATTATCAACAACTTTTCAAATCCCTTGTCAGATACACCATTCTCTGCCTTCCATTGTAGCAATTCCAGTGTGGTGCCCAGCTTTTTATTGTCAGCTTCGCAATTTGGGTACAACAATTTCTTGTGATCCTCTAACGTGCACTACAACTTTGGCCTCTCCTTTTCACTTGCACAATTTCTCTTTGCGTCGAAAATGGCCCAACCAAGATCATCAGCGGGCTCATCTGATGCCTCTTCTTCAGCTTATTCCCGCATTGCCGGCTCAACTTCTTCCCCCATTGTTGTTGTACCATCGTATTCAGGGAACCCATGGCCAGGATAGCTGTCGTCATCCTCTTCTTCTTCATTTTCTTCCATTAAGACCCCTCTTTCTCTGTGCTTGGTCCAACAGTTATAGCCGGACATGAAACCAGACTCAAACAGGTGGACGTGAATGGTTCTTGAGTTAGAGTAATTTCGATCATTCTTACAGTTAGCACATGGACAACACATAAAACCAGTTGCCCACTTGTTTGCCTCAGCCGCAAGCAGAAAAGTATGCACACCCTTAATGAACTGGGAGAGCATTGGTCATCGTACATCCATTGCCGGCTCATCTTCATTACACAACACAGAAAAGACCAAATTAATCCATTGCCGGCTCATCTTCATTACACAACACAGAAAAGACCAAATTAATACAAGTTCATACATAAAGTTCATACACACTTATTCTCATAAAACAACATACAAACTCTCTAGCTAAAGCATTTAAATGCAACAACAAAAGCGATCAAGATCGCAACTAAGGTAACAATTGATCCAACAACATAATGATACCAAGACTCACTATCAATGGCATATTTTCTAATCTTTCTAATCTTCATGCGCATTGCATCCATCTTGATCTTGTGATCATGGACGACATCGGCGACATACAACTCCAATTCCATCTTCTCCTCCTCAATTCTTTTCATTTTTTTCTTCAAGTAGTTGTTTTATTTTTCAAATAAATTTAACCTCTCGACAAGAGGGTCGGTTGGAATTTCCGGTTCACATACCTCCTAGATAAAAATATCTATGTCAACTTGATGGGCATAATTTGTCGTAAACATGAAATGCAACAAATAGTTATAAAAGAGAGTATACCACATCCGAAACATAAACCGGACGAGGGCCGACGGGGACGGATATCAAAACCATGCCACTATGTATAACAAACAACGCACAAGTAAGAAAATTATACAAGTAACTATCTAAATCACACAAACATGATTTTTTATATAAAAAAAGGATAAGAACAAGAGGCTCACCAAGGTAGTGCGGGCGACGGGACGGTGCGGGCGATCGACGGTGGTTAGGACGGGGACGGGAAGGCACTAAGTAAACCACACTTACATGTGCAAACTAAGAAGTTAATCTAAGCTCAGATTGCATATAAATCAAATAAACTACCACATATAAATACTCCCAAACTAAAACCCACAAATCACTATACTTATAGAGCATTGCAAGAGCTAATCTAGCAATGAGAGATGAAAGGACAATGTTGCTAACCTTTGTAAACACTTGGATGGATGGGGTGCCTTCAAATCTTCACAAATTTTGGCAAAAATGGAGGATGAGCTCGAGCAAGAGGGGAAGAACATAGGAGAGGAAAGGGGAAGAGCAGAGAGCTCGTGGGCTAGACGAAGGGTTTATGTAGGGGCACATTTAGTCCCAGTTGGTTATACAAACCGGGACTAAAGGTACACCTATAGTATCGGTTCGTGACACAAACCGGTACTAGAGGTTCAAACAAACCGGGACTAATGATTCCCGCCCCCCCCTAGCCGTTGGAACCGGCACTAATGGTCACATTAGTACCGGCCCGTTTACAAAATAGGACTAATGTGTCTCACATAAAGTAGTTTTTCTACTAGTGTCTGAGCTTGCGGGCCCCTCATGGCACCTCTTAACCTAATTCCACCTCTATAAATTCCCAAATATTCCCAATATACCAGAGAGCCACCCTAAACACTTTTTTTCGCCGCCGCAAACTTCTGTTCTTCCGCGATCCCATCTGGAGGCCTTTTCGGTACTCTACCGGAGGGGGAATCGAGTATGGAGGATCATCCTTGATGCCTTTCGATGATGCGTGATTAGTTCACCATAGACCTATGGGTCCATAGCTAGATGGCTTCTTCTCTCTCTTTGATCTTCAATACAATGTTCTCCTCGATGTTCTTGGAGTTCTATCCAATGTAATCTTCTTTTGTGGTGTGTTTGTTGGGATCTGATGAATTGTGGGTTTATGATCTGAATATTAATTTACGAATATTAATGGAGTCTTTTCTGAATTTTATTATGCATGATTGTTGTAGCTTTGTATTTCTCAGTGATCTATCCATTTGGTTTGGCCAACTAGATTGATTTATCTTCAATGGGAGAGGTGCTTTGTGATGGCTTCAATCTTGCGGTGCTCTATATCCAAGTGAAAAAGTAGGGGACAAGACATGTATTTTGTATTATTGCCATTAAGGGTAAAACGATGGGGTTTATTCATATTGATTGGGTTTGGTTTGTCTACATCATGTCATCATTCTTAACGCGTTACTCTGTTTATACTTAATACCCTAGATGCATGTTGGATAGCGGTCAATGGGTGGAGTAATAGTAGTAGATGTAGGCAGGAGTTGGTCTACTTGTCTTGGTGTGATGCCCATATACATGATCATTCCATTGAATATCGTCATAACTATGTGTTTTTCAATCAATTGTCCGACAGTAATTTGTTCACTTACCGCATGCTATGTGCTTGAGAGAGAAGCCTCTAGTGAAAACTATGCCCCCTAGGTCTACTTTTATCATATATAAACACAAAAAATACCTTGTTGCATTTTTCTATTTTCTTTTATTTTTGTTTGCAATTTATCTATCTACCACTGCGAGATTTAATCCTTGCAAGTAACCGCCAAGGGGATTGACAACCTTCTTATTTGTGTTGTGTGCAAGTATTTGCTTTTGTGTGTGCATGTGCTATTCATGTGGCTTTGTGTGATCCTCCTACTGGATTGATAAACTTATTTCTTAACCAAGGGAAATACTTATCTCTACTGTATTGCATCATCCTCTCCTCTTTGGGGAAATCCCAACGCATATCACAAGTAGCATCCTCATGCACAGTACAAGGCTGCCACCTTACCTGGGCCATACTATTTGCGAATTTTGGCTCACGTATATGAATATGTCGCTAGCAACTGTATGACTGAGAACCTAGCTCGACATGATTAGTTATAAATCAAGGTGGCACAATCATACAGGGACAGACATAGGTAAGCCAGCAAAGCACGTGCCGGTCATCAGCATGTGTAACTGAGTCGTGGAAAGCGACAAGGACTCCGGGAAGCACATCAAGACATTTCCCGGTCGAAACGGGTACAAACATAGGAGCAATGTAGGATACATGTCGGTCAATTAGTGTGTTTTGGAGCAGTAGCGAACTACCAAGGCTTAGTGGAAACACAAAGAAGCATATCCATGTAAGAAGGGCTACCAACGGTGTACAACTAGGTGTCGAATATGATCTAGTGGAGGAAGAACTATGGTGAAGATGGAGATGGTTGCTATGGAGATGGGAAATGGTGGCGGCTAGGGTTGATGAAGATGGCTCTGTTCTGGCTTTGCTCTCGGCTCTTCTGTTAACATTTTGGCATCGACCCCGTTATAAAAGTTGGTTAGGTGGACGAGGAGCATCGATTTCCATGCCATCTGACCGCTCATACGAGTGCTCGCGGTCGCACGGGGCATTGTCTTTTGCTTTGGAATTGCTGGTGCGCCTCCTCCTGATTTCTTATATCTCCTCCTTTACTCCTTTCCATGTACTCACTTGATTTCGTCCATATTTATCCCATTTACTGTAGAAACACAATAAGAGATGATTGTGGAATCCTTTGCATTCATTAGTCATTAGTGGCAATATTGGAGTGAATATCTCGGTTTCAATGAAATATATCAGTTTAAACTAAGGGTAGATGAGTGTAAAAATATCACTCATCAACTCCCCCAAGCTTAAACTTGGTTGCCCTTGAGCAACATAGAGAGAAATCCGAATCATAAGAAACTCAGTTGTTTAAACTGAAATAACGAGAAGGTTTTGGTTCACTTTGATAGGTATGCCTAGATAGCCCTCTGCTTATTGAGATGAAAACTTAGCATAGCTGTAAATGTGGCATGATTATTATGTAAGTGTTAGTGAAGCAAAGATAATCAACTCAAAGTTTTTGATTTACTAGATAAAACACCTTTGCAACACTCAATTCTATTTCCACTAGGTAACACTTGCTTACCAGGAATGCACGGAAGAGTTTTTCTTTGATGAGGCCATTAAAACAGAAATTACGAGTGAAAGGCATACAAATACAAACATGATACTGGAGTGCCCATAAACATTTTTTTAAAAGGGGAATATATTAATATCGCGAAGATACCAATTACACCCAGCCTCTGGACCTATAAGATGTCACAAAGACATCTAGGATGCACACAACCAAAGGAAAAAAGAAAGGTCCCGCCACATCGATTGACTCCTCTCAACAGCAACACACCTATTACCACCTAATACAACACCTGAAAAACATAAAAGGTCTCCAAAAGCAACGCCTTCAAGAAGGTAATAATGCACAAGCACCATCGTTGCCCGATCCAAGATCTTAGGTTTTCACCCTAAAGAAAGTTCATGCTCTCAAAACAATTACTTCAACAAGGCAATCGCCAGGCACAGGCAATGAAGGTCAGACCATAGGTTGGCACTCGAGGAGTACCACCAAAAATGAAATCCGCCAGTGTTGCTGCCCCCACTTATTACTACTGCTCTTGAGAGTTATCTGACACCTGACTGACTCCATCGCCTCCAAGGCTCCGTCCGTCTAACTGATCCTCCAATCTCGGCCATCATGACCTTCTCCACCGTTGTCTTCACCATGGAAATCGAGATGCCGACATGTCCCAAGGTGTCATCAACCAGTAGAGCTTCGTGCAACGCGCCCTCAGAACCTCATAGGCAGATATGAGCATGCACGACCGGAATCTAACTGATCTAGATATCACGAGCAAGATGTCCGGCGGCCGGCCTGGAACACGTCAATGGCCAAATCGAGGAGGACCGATCATGTAGGATGTTGCCGTGATGCGAGAAGAGTACGAGGACCGCCACCTTATCATAATGGCAACAACCCCCCATGCCGCCCCGATCCAGCCTGCCACCATCAGGCCGAGCGTCGGCACCACCATGGTACCTAGCAGCCGACACCGTCAGGCACCACCGCGTCAGCTCATAAGCACTTTGTTTCAATCATTGTTTGCTGGAACTTTGGTTGTCACGTGAAGGGATTATGCCAAATAAATGATCATGCATAGAGTTCTGTTGTGGCTTAATTTTGGGAACTATTGATATTGACGGAACCTCGTGGCGAGATTTGATCTGTTGTTGTGGCCCAATCTTTCAAGACACTAGTCCTTCAATAGGAGTAACCTCTCACTCGCGCACACGATGTACGCAAAGTAGAGGGATCGAACCTTACAGTCCAACACGAGAAAATCAACCTCGACGATGGTACTCACGTGCAAAACTATTTCCTCACAAGGAAATCGCAACATGGAGGTTTTCTAAAGCTTCCTCCAAAACTTAGGATTTTCTCGACAGCTTTCCCCAAAACTCGATATGGGTATTTACCCTATAAACACCATCGTGTTTATTCACAATATATAACCTGAAATTTACAAAAGACTCGATTGATATTATATAATAGTCACACGTCCTAACTAACTCAATTTCATCTGCACCTTCTGCTTTTTAAATCAAAACGGACTCCTCATATCAATTTCATCTGTACCTTCTTACAAACCAACACGTAGTTGGATGGTTAGAGGAATTGTGGTATCCCAGCCCATCAGGGTTCAAATCTTGATGCTTGCATTTATTCCTAGATTTATTTCAGGATTTTCGGCGATGCGCATTCAGTAAGAGGAGACGTTCCCGTCTATGACAAGGTGCCTACAGTGAGTTCGTAAATTTCAGGATAATATACCGGCTCAGTCTTTTGAAGGTGCTCATAGAGGTAGAGTAGGTGTGTGTTCATAGAGGTGAGTGTATGCGCGTGTATATGAGCGCTTGTGTCTGTGCTGATGTTCAAAAAAAGTTTTATCTGGTGATAAACAGTCGTGGTAAGGAAACACTGAAGACCAGCCTCCTTGACGCCTCCTCCTAAATGTGGTTTACCATAAGAATTAAAATATTCTTTTTTTTTATTTCCTGTTGATACATGCACGTCCAAACCAGAAGAAGCTAATATCTCAAACTGAACAAATTTCTCTTCTTTGCCTATGCACATCATGTGCAACACATTAGCATGCATGCACGTAGTATTTACTAGTGGCTTCTCAGCGTTGTAATTTTTTCACATAAGCATTGCAACCCCAAACTTTAAAAAACGACAACTTTGGTTTCTTGCCAAACCATAATTCATACGGAGTCATCTCAATGGATTTAGATGGTGCCCTATTTAACGTGAATGCAGCTATCTACAATGCATAACACCAAAACGATAGTGGTAAATCGGTAAGGGACATCATAGATCACACCATATCCAATACAGTACGATTACAACATTCGGACACACCATTATGTTGTGTTGTTCCAGGTGGCGTGAGTTGTGAAACTATTCCACGTTGTTTCAAATGAAGACCTGATATGTCTCCGTCGTATCTACTTTTCCAAACACTTTTGCCCTTGTTTTGGACTCTAACTTGTATGATTTGGATGGAACTAACCCGGACTGACGCTGTTTTCAGCAGAATTACCATGGTGTTGTTTTATGTGCAGAAAACAAATATTCTCGGAATGACCTGAAACTCCACGGAACATCATAGAAAAAACAATAAAAAATCCTCGCCAAAGATGAAGACTGGGGGGCCCACACCCTTCTCACGAGGGTGCCCCCCCTAGGGCGCGCCCCCTACCTCGTGGGCCCCCTGTTGTGTCTCCGACTCCAACTCCACCTCCATATATTGAGTTTCGATGAGAAAAAAATCAGAGAGAAGAAATCATCGCGTTTTACGATACGGAGCCGCCGCCAAGCCCTAAAACCTCTCGGGAGGGCTGATCTGGAGTCCGTTCGGGGCTCCGGAGACGGGGATTCGTCGCCGTCGTCATCATCAACCATCCTCCATCACCAATTTCATGATGCTCACCGCCGTGCGTGAGTAATTCCATCGTAGGCTTGCTGGACGGTGATGGGTTGGATGAGATTTATCATGTAATCGAGTTAGTTTTGTTAGGGTTTGATCCCTAGTATCCATTATGTTCTGAGATTGATGTTGCTATGACTTTGCTATGCTTAATGCTTGTCACTAGGGCCCGAGTGCCATGATTTCAGATCTGAACCCATTATGTTTTCATGAATATATGTGAGTTCTTGATCCTATCTTGCAAGTCTATAGTCACCTACTATGTGTTATGATCCGACAACCCCGAAGTGACAATAATCGGGACCACTCCCAGTGATGACCATAGTTTGAGGAGTTCATGTATTCACTATGTGCTAATGCTTTGTTCTGGTTCTCTATTAAAAGGAGGCCTTAATATCCCTTAGTTTCCAATAGGACCCCGCTGCCACGGGAGGGTAGGACAAAAGATGTCATGCAAGTTCTTTTCCATAAGCACGTATGACTATATACGGAATACATGCCTACATTACATTGATGAATTGGAGCTAGTTCTGTGTCACCCTATGTTATGACTGTTACATGATGAACCGCATCCGGCATAATTATCCATCACTGATCCGGTGCCTACGAGTTTTCCATATACTGATTCTCGCTTATTTACTTTCCCGCTGCTACTGTTACTATCACTGCAAAATACCAAAAACATTACTTTTGCTGTCTTTACTTTTGTTGCTGCTACCACCACTATCATATTACTTTGCTACTAAACATTTTGCTGCAGATACTAAGTTTCCAGGTGTGGTTGAATTGACAACTCAGCTGCTAATACTTGAGAATATTCTTTGGCTCCCCTTGTGTCGAATCAATAAATTTGGGTTAAATAATCTACCCTCAAAAGCTATTGTGATCCCCTATACTTGTGGGTTATCAAGACAAATTTTTGGCGCCGTTGCCGGGGAGCATAGCTCTATTCTTTGAGTCACTTGGGATTTATATCTGCTGGACACTATGAAGAACTTGAGAGATCCAAAAACCAAGATCTATCCCTCAACTACGAGGGGAGGTAAGGAACTGCCATCTAGCTCTGCACTTGATTCACCTTCTGTTATGAGTAAGTTTGTGACACCTACATCTGCTTCTGCTATTCGTTCTAATATGTCGCATGTTATTGATGATGCCACTTCTGCTATGCATGATACTTATGATGAAACTGCTTCTATGCCTGATACTACTGTGCCCCTTAGTGAATTTCTTGATGAACAAATTGCTAGGGCTAGAGAAAAAGAAATTATTGAATCTGAATACGATGATGATAGTGATGATGAAAATATGCCTGTTATTCCTGAGGGTTATCTTTTTGATACGGAATCTTCTGCCGCTATTTTTGCTTGCAAAGATAGATATGAGCTTAAGAGGTTATTAATTAAATGGAACAAAGAATCACTTAGAGATAGAATGAAACCCGACCCTGCTTTTGCTACTTCACCTATATGTGTTCTTGATAAAGAGTATGAATTCTCTGTTGATCCTGATATAATTACTTTGGTTGAATCTGATCCGTTTTATCGCTATGAATCTGAAACTGTTGTGGCACATCTTACTAAGTTAAATGATATAGCTGCCCTGTTTACTAATGATGAGAGATCGCGTTACCTCTATATACTCAAAATATTTCCGTTCTCATTAAAGGGTGATGCTAAGATATGGTTTAATTCTCTTGAACCTGGTTGTGTGCGTATTCCCCAGGATATGATTTATTACTTCTCTGCTAAATATTTCCCTGCTCATAAGAAACAAGCTGCTTTGAGGGAAATATACAACTTTGTGCAAATTAAAGAATAGAGTCTCCCACAAGCTTGGGGGAGGCTTCTCAAGTTACTTAATGCTTTGCCTGATCATCCTCTTAAGAAATATGAAATACTTGATATCTTTTATAATGGACTAACCGATGCTTCCCGAGATTACCTGGATAGTTGTGCTGGTTCTCTTTTCAGGGAAAGAACACCGGATGAAGCTGAAATTCTATTGAATAATATGTTGAAAAATAAAAATAATTGGGCACCTCCTGAGCCAGCCCCTGAGCCATCTCCTGCTCCAATTACTGAGCCTATTCCTAAACCAACTCCGAAGAAGAGAGGTGTTCTATTTCTCAGTCCCGAAGATATGCAAGAGGCAAAGAAATCTATGAAAGAGAAAGGTATTAAAGCTGAAGACGTTAAGAATTTACCTCATATTGAAGAAATACATGGTCTTAATATACCGCCTGTTGAAGAAACATATGATCTTAATTATTTATTTACTGAAGAACCTCCTGATCCCGATATCCCGACACAAGTAGTAAAGGTAAATTCTCTCTATAGATATGATAAAGCTGAAGTCCCTCCTACTAAAATTGCTAGTCAATGCTTGGATGAGTTTGATAACTTTATGTATAAGCAAGATGACTTCAATGCTTATTTTGGTAGACAATTAAAAGAAAATGCTTATATGATTAGATTCTTGGGTGATTATATGGCTGATATTAAAGGTGAACTTAAACTTGTTAGCAAACATGCTTCTATGGTTACCACTCAAGTAGAATAAGTACTTAAGGCTCAAAAAGAAGTGCTTGATGAAATGAATAGAAAGAAAAATGATTATGCTGTTAGAGTGGCTACTAGAATTGGTAGAGTGACTCAGGAACCTTTGTATCCTGAAGGCCACCCTAAGAGAATCGAGCAAGATTCTCAAAGAAATAATATTGATGTTCCTAGTTCTTCTAAAAAGAAGAAGAAAAATGATAGAACTGTGCAAACTTCTAGTGAACTTATTGCTGAACCACCTGATAATCCAAATGATATTTCTATGTCTGATGCTGAAACACAATATGGTAATGAACATGAACCTAGTAAAAATATTAATGATGATGTTCATGATGATGCTCAACCTAGTAATGATAATGATGTAGAAGTTGAACCTGCTGTTGATCTTGATAACCCACAATCAAAGAATCAACGTTATGATCAATGTTGCTAGGAGACATGGTAAAGAAAGGGAACCTTGGGTTCAGAAACCCATGCCTTTTCCTCTGAAACCATCCAAGAAAAAGGATGATGAGGATTTTGAGCGCTTTGCTGAAATGATTAGGCCTATCTTTTTGCGTATGAGATTAACTGATGTGCTCAAAACAAATCCTTATGCTAAATATATGAAGGATATCATTACTAATAAAAGAAAGATATCGGAAGCTGAAATTTCCACCATGCTTGCTAATTATACTTTTAAGGGTGGAATACCAAAGAAACTTGGAGACCCCGGAGTACCTACTATACCTTGCTCCATTAAAATAAATTATATTAAAACTGATTTATGTGATCTTGGAGCCGGTGTTAGTGTTATGCCTCTCTCTTTATATCGTAGACTTGACTTGAATAAGTTGACACCTACTGAAATATCTTTGCAAATGGCTGATAAATCAACTGCTATACCTGTCGGTATTTGTGAGGATGTGCCTGTTGTGGTTGCAAACGTTACTATTTTAACGGACTTTGTTATACTTGATATTCCCGAGGATGATAGTATGTCTATTATTCTTGGAAGACCTTTTCTTAATACTGCAGGGGCTGTTATTGATTGCAACAAAGCCAATGTCACTTTTCATGTTAATGGTAATGAGCATACGGTACACTTTCTGAGGAAACAACCTCAAGTTCATAGTATCAACTCTATTGGAAAAATTCCATCGATTATATTTGGAGGTTTTGAATTTACTCTTCCTACTGTCAACAAGAAATATGATATACTTATTATAGGGGATGTGCATATCCCCGTTGAGGTAACTTAGTGTTATTCGAAATTTCTCCGGTTTCATGATTATCGGAATGAGTTTGTTAACAAGACTTGATCAACCTTGTTAGTGGATTCTTTTTGATGAGCATGAGATGGATGAAACTAGAAGCACAAACTTCTGTACCCCACTTTTACTTTCTGTTATTTATATTAAATAAAGTAAAAATAGTATTTTCTGTTTGTTTCCTGACTTATCCGTGCAATATAAAAATATCCCGAAAATAAAAGTCCTCAGAATGCCATGCCAATTTAATATGATTTATTCGGGAATATTTGAGGATTTACTGTGCAAAAATTACCGTGGGAGGAGCTGCCACCTGGCCACGAGGGTGGTGGGTGCCCCCCCTATAGGGCGCGCCCCCTGCCTCGTGGGCCCACGGTGGCCCTCCTCCACTTATTCCAGCACCCATCTTCTTCCTCTATCTCACACAACCCCGAAAAACCAACTCAAGCACGAGTTCCAGCCACTTTTGCTGTGATTTTCGATCTCCTTGCTCAAAGCACCTCTCGCAAAACTGCTTGGGGAGATTGTTCCTTGGTATGTGACTCCTCCATTGGTCCAATTAGTTTTTGTTCTAGTGCTTTATTCTTTGCAAATTTGTGCTGCATAGGTGACCATGTTCTTGAGCTTGCATGTCAAATTTATATGGTTCCAAGTAGTTCTAATGCTTGATATAGGCTCTAGGCAATTGTAGGTGTAGTTGCTATCAGTTTTATTGAGTTTGGTTCACTTTTATTTTGAAGTACTAAAAATTTCAGAATTTTTCAGAGAAAAACAATATGTTTAGGAAGATGTTCCAAGGTGGCTCCTCTAAGAAGCAAGGACTCAGAATTGCTATGCGCGATGCTGACGAGGATCCACCAAGAGACGCTCCAGTACGGCCTTGCGAATGGCCGTCGGAAAATTTTATGGACCGTGCGGGAATTAAAGAAGAATTCAAAGCATATTTGCGCAATGCCGGTCTTGAAGATTTTGAGGCTAAAAAATGCCCCCAGTATCATGATCTCACAAGTTCATTTGTGAGGAGGTTTGAGTATTCATCTTCGCGTAATTCTCCTTTAGTCATGTTTGATCTTTATGACAAATCTTATACCATGGACCTAGAGGATTTCACTCTTGCATGCAAACTTCCATCATGGGGTAGTGCTAGAGATCCTCCTAAAACTGAATTTAGAAACTTTCTTACTAGTATAATTGTGGGGGAATCTAGAGATATAACGCAGGCTACCATAGGGAGCATTCACTTTCCTGCTATACATTATTTTGCTCTCTTCATCGGTAGATGCATAAATGCTAAGGATGAAGCATGTCACATGTGTGTCCCTGATCTTAGCATTCTTAGGAGCGCTGTGTTAGGAGACCAATCTTATCATATGGGAGCCATTGTAGCTCATAGGTTGCATCATAATAGACATAATGGAGATTTCTTTGGAGGAATTTATGCAACCCGCTTAGCTCATTTTCTTGAAATAGATATTCATGAGGGTGATATGGAGTTGCCTCCTGCATATTTAGATTATAACTCTATGGCTTTGCACCAGTTTGTCGAGAGGCCTGAATCACCTCTCTTATATCGCTTAATTTTTGATAAACGACCTATTTTCCGTATTACTCTCCCTGCTCCTGCCTTCTTTGATTCACAGACAAAAGGAAGATATGTTATTACCAGAGAGGAGGCAGAAGAGTACGAGAGGAGAGCAGAGGCAGCCTGACTCCATGCTGCAGCTCAGCAGGTGATAACCGCTGCACATCAGTATGATCCCAACTATCCTTCCTCATCACAGTACGACCCCAACAACTATTATTATGGATATCCGCCAGGCCAGCCGTGGCCATAGACCAACTTAGGCCAAAATCCTAAGCTTGGGGGAGTACGTATTTCTCACCGACATTACATTTATGTTCACACACACTCATTGCTAGATGTCGGTGCTCATACTTTTTCACTGTAATATCCATGCTAGTTTATTTTCTTTTTCCTGCTTTCTTCTTGTGTGTTTGTTAAACCTTAAGAAAAACCAAAAAAATTAGTAGTAGTTTAATTTTCTGCTGTAGTAGTAATAATTAAAAAGAAAACCCAAAAATATTTCCCGTTCTTCTTTTGCTTGTTGGGAGCTTTCCCGTGTAAATAGTTTTATTTCTTTTCTTTGGGGGTCAGTAGGAGAAGACCATAATTAAATTGTTGAAGTGGCTCTTATATGCATTATTGTTGATTTAACCAAGAGCCCATATTGCCTTGTCTTCTCCTGTTTATTGAATGCTCGCAGACTCCAGCTTAGTTCAATGCACGTGCACTCTTATTATTATTCACACCGTTCGGTCGTGCAAGTGAAAGGCAATTATGATGATAAATGATGGGCTGACTGAGATGAGAAAAGCTGGTATGAACTCGACCTATTTTTTTTTCATAAATATGATGAGTCCCTCGTTCTTGATTCAGCTTATTATGAATAAACATGTTTGCAAAGACAATTAGAGATCAGAGTTGCTTGTGCCATGCTTGATTAGCTATGAGTTATAATGATTTACCTTGTATGCCAACATGCTATTGAGATGATTATGATGTGGTATGATGGGGTGGTATCCTCCTTTGAATGATTTAAGTGACTTGACTTGGCACATGTTCACGCATGTAGTTGAAACAAAATCAACATAGCCTTCACGATATTTATGTTCATGGTGGATTATATCCTACTCATGCTTGCATCCAATGTTTATTAATTTTAATGCATGTACATGGTTGTTGTCGCTCTCTAGTTGGTCGCTTCCTAGTCTTTTGCTAGCCTTCACTTGTACTAAGCGGGAATACTTCTTGTGCATCCAATCCCTTAAACCACAAAGTTATTCCAGATGAGTCCACTATACCTTCCTATATGCGGTATCTACCTGCCGTTCCAACTAAATTTGTACGTGCCAAACTCTAAACCTTCAAATAAACATTCTGTTTTGTATGCTCGAATAGCTCATGTATCAACAAAGGTTGTCCTTATCTTCCGTGTTAGGCGGGTTATTCTCAAGAGGAGTGGACTCCGCTCCTCACTCACGAGAAAATGGCTGGTCACCGGGATGCCCAGTCCCATGCTTTATGCAAACTAAATCAAAATTAATTGCAAACAAAACTCCCCCTGGGACCTGACGTATGTTGGAGGCACTCGTTGTTTCGAGCAAGCCATGGATTGATGCTTGTTGGTGGAGGGGGAGTATAAACTTTACCATTCTGTTTGGGAACCGCCTATAATGTGTTTAGCATGGAAGATATCGCCATCTCTTAGTTGCTACGTTGACAATGAAAGTATACCGCTCAAAATACAATTTATATCTATTTCAAAACCGAGCTCTGGCACCTCTACAAATCCCTGCTTCCCTCCGCGAAGGGCCTATCTATTTACTTTTATGTTGAGTCATCACCCTCTTATTAAAAAGCACTGGCTGGAGAGCACAACCGTCATTTGCATTCATCACTGTTAATTTATATTGGGTATGACTATGATTGGATCTCTTTTACCATGAATTACAATGTCTAGTCAGTCCTTCATCTTTAAAGGTGCTCTGCATTTATGTTTTGCGGTCTCAGAAAGGGCTAGCGAGATACCATCTTGTTATATCATATTATGATTGTTTTGAGAAAGTGTTGTCATCCGAGATTTATTATTATGACTTGCTAGTTGATTATGCTATTGATATGAGTAATTGTGAGACCTGAGAATTATTGCAAATGTGGTTAGTTATGATTTATGCTGAAAACTTGAATGTTGGCTTGACATAGTTACAACAACAAGAGCAAACAGAGTTTGTAAAAGTTTTTCTTTCTTTCTTTCAGTTTGTCAACTGAATTGCTTGAGGACAAGCAAGGGTTTAAGTTTGGGGGAGTTGATACGTCTCCGTCGTATCTACTTTCCCAAACACTTTTGCCCTTTTTTTGGACCCTAACTTGTATGATTTGAATGGAACTAACCCGGACTGACGCTGTTTTCAGCAGAATTACCATGGTGTTGTTTTATGTGCAGAAAACAAATATTCTCGGAATGACCTGAAACTCCACGGAACATCTTAGAAAAAACAATAAAAAATCATCGCCAAAGATGAAGACCGAGGGGCCCACACCCTTCTCACGAGGGTGGGGGGCGCCCCCCTAGGGCGCGCCCCCTACCTCGTGGGCCCCCTGTTGCGTCTCCGACTCCAACTCCACCTCCATATGTTGAGTTTTGATGAGAAAAAAATCAGAGAGAAGAAATCATTTTGTTTTATGATACGAAGCCGCCGCCAAGCCCTAAAACCTCTCGGGAGGGCTGATCTGGAGTCCGTTCGGGGCTCCGAAGAGGGGGATTCATCACCGTCGTCATCATCAACCATCCTCCATCACCAATTTCATGATGCTCACCGCCGTGCATGAGTAATTCCATCGTAGGCTTGTTGGACGGTGATGGGTTGGATGAGATTTATCATGTAATCGAGTTAGTTTTGTTAGGGTTTGATCCCTAGTATTCATTATGTTCTGATATTGATGTTGCTATGACTTTGCTATGCTTAATGCTTGTCACTAGGGCCCGAGTGCCATGATTTCAGATCTGAACCTATTATGTTTTCATGAATATATGTGAGTTCTTGATCCTATCTTGCAAGTCTATAGTCACCTACTATGTGTTATGATCCGACAACCCCGAAGTGATAATAATTGGGACCACTCCCGGTGATGACCATAGTTTGAGGATTTCATGTATTCACTATGTGCTAATGCTTTGTTCCGGTTCTCTATTAAAAGGAGGCCTTAATATCCCTTAGTTTCCAATAGGACCCCGCTGCCACGGGAGGGTAGGACAAAAGATGTCATGCAAGTTCTTTTCCATAAGCACGTATGACTATATACGGAATACATGCCTACATTACATTGATGAATTGGAGCTAGTTCTGTGTCACCCTATGTTATGACTGTTACATGATGAACCGCATCCGGCATAATTATCCATCACTGATCCGGTGCCTACGAGTTTTCCATATACTGGTTCTCGCTTATTTACTTTCCCGTTGCTACTGTTACAATCACTACAAAATACCAAAAACATTACTTTTGTTGTCTTTACTTTTGTTGCTGCTACCACCACTATCATATTACTTTGCTACTAAACACTTTGCTGCAGATACTAAGTTTCCAGGTGTGGTTGAATTGACAACTCAGCTGCTAATACTTGAGAATATTCTTTGGCTCTCCTTGTGTCGAATCAATTAATTTGGGTTGAATACTCTACCCTCAAAAGCTGTTGCGATCCCCTATACTTGTGGGTTATCAAGACCGAACTCGTAACTCAAATATTCGCCTCCGCGATCAGATCGTAGAAACTTTATTTTCTTGTTATGATGATTTTCCACTTCACTCTGAAATTCTTTGAGCTTTTCAAATGTTTCAGAATTATGTTTCATTAAGTAGATATACCCATATCTGCTCAAGTGAAGGTCAGAAAATAATGATACCCGCCGCGAGCCTCAACACTTATCGGATCGCATACATCAGTATGCCTTATTTCCAATAAGTCAATTGCTCGCTCCATTGTTCCGGAGAACGGAGTCTTAGTCATCTTGCCCATGAGGCATGGTTCGCAATCATCAAGTGATTCCAAAAGTCCATCAGCATGGAGTTTCTTCATGCGCTTTACACCAATATGACCTAAATGGCAGTGCCACATATAAGTTGCACTATCATTATCAACTTTGCATCTTTTGGCATCAATATTATGAATATGTGTATCACTACGATCGAGATTCTATAAACCATTCACCTTGGGTGTAAGACCACATAAGGTTTTATTCATGTAAACAGAATAACAATTATTCTTTAACTTAAATGAATAACCGTATTGCAATAAACATGATCCAATCACATTATGCTCAACGCAAACACCAAATAACATTTATTTTAGGTTCAACTCTAATCCCGAAGGTAAAGGGAGTGTGCCATGGTGATCTTATCAACCTTGGAATCTCTTCCAACACACATCATCACTTTTCCCTCAACTAGTCTCTGTTCATATTGTAACTCCTGTTTCGAGTTACTAATCATAGCAACTGAATCGGTATCAAATACCTAGGGGTTACTATGAACACTAGTAAAGTACACATCAATAACATCTATATCATATATACTTTTGTTCACTTTGCCATCCTTCTTATCCGCCAAATATTTGGGGTAGTTCCGTTTCCAATGACCATTGCCTTTGCAGTAGAAGCCCTCAGTTTCAGGCTTAGGTCTAGCTTTTGGTTTCTTCATGGGAGTGGAAACTTGCTTGCCTTTCTTATTTGAAGTTCCTCTTTCTTTCCCTTTGCCCTTTTCTTGAAACTAGTGGTCTTGTTAACCATCAACACTTGATGCTATTTCTTGATTTCTACCTTCACCGATTTCAGCATCACAAAGAGCTAGGGAATTACTTTTGTCATCCCTTGCATGTTATAGTTCATCACTAAGTTCTAGTAACTTGGTGATAGTGACTAGAGAACTTTATCAATTACTATTTTATCTGGAAGATTAACTCCCACTTGATTCAAGCAATTGTAGTACCCAGACAATCTGAGCACATGCTCACTAGTTGAGCTATTCTCCTCCACCTTGTAGGCAAAGTACTGTCAGAGGTCTCATACCTCTCGACACATGCATGAGTATGAAATACCAATTTCAACTCTTAGAACATCTTATATGTTCTGTGGCGTTCAAAAAGTTTTTGAAGTCCCGGTTCTAAGCCGTAAAGCATGGCGCACTAAGCTATTAAGTAGTCATCATACCAAGCTTTGTCAAACGTTCATAATGTGTGCATCTGCTCCTGCAATAGGTCTGTCACCTAGCGGTGCATCAAGGACATAATTCTTCTGTGCAACAATGAGGATAATCCTCAGATCACGGACCCAGTTCGCATCATTGCTACTATCATCTTTCAACTTATTTTTCTCTAGGAACATATCAAAAAATAAACGGGGAGCCACATAGCAAGCTATTGATCTACAACATAGATATGCAAAAACTATCAGGACTAAGTTCATGATAAATTAAGTTCAATTAATCATATTACTTAAAAACTCCCACTTAGATAGACATCCCTCTAATCATCTAAGTGATCATGTGATCCATATCAACTAAACCATGTCCGATCATCACGTGAGATGGAGTAGTTTTCAATGGTGAACATCTCTATGTTGATCATATCTACTATATGATTCACTTTCGACCTTTCGGTCACAGCGTTCCTGAAGGAAATATGCCCTAGAGGCAATAATAAAGTTATTATTTATTTCCTTATATCATGATAAATGTTTATTATTCATGCTAGAATTGTATTAACCGGAAACATAATACATGTGTGAATACATAGACAAACAGAGTGTCACTAGTATGCCTCTACTTGACTAGCTCATTGATCAAAGATGGTTATGTTTCCTAACCATAGACATGAGTTGTCATTTGATTAACGGGATCACATCATTAGGAGAATGATGTGATTGACTTGACCCATTCCGTTAGCTTAGCACTTGATCGTTTAGTTTGTTGCTATTGCTTTCTTCATAACTTATACATGTTCCTATGACTATGAGATTATGCAACTCCCGTTTACCAGAGGAATACTTTGTGTGCTACCAAACGTCACAACGTAACTGGGTGATTATAAAGGTGCTCTACAGGTGTCTCCGAAGGTACTTGCTGGGTTGGCGTATTTCGAGATTAGGATTTGTCACTTCGATTGTCGGAGAGGTATCTCTGGGCCCTCTCAGTAATGCACATCACTCAAGCCTTGCAAGCATTGCAACTAATAAGTTAGTTGCGGGATGATGTATTACGGAACGAGTAAAGAGACTTGCCGGTAACGAGATTGAACTAGGTATTGAGATACCGACGATCGAATCTCGGGCGAATAACATACCGATGACAAAGGGAACAACGTATGTTGTTATGCGGTCTGACCGATAAAGATCTTCGTAGAATATATAGGAGCCAATATGAGCATCCAGGTTCCGCTATTGGTTATTGACCGGAGACGTGTCCCGGTCATGTCTACATAGTTCTCGAACCCGTAGGGTCCGCACGCTTAAAGTTCGGTGACGATCGTAATTAGGGTTTTTTGTGTTTTGATGTATCGAAGGTTGTTTGGAGTCCCGGATGTGATCACGGACATGACGAGGAGTCTCGAAATGGTCGATACATAAAGATTGATATATTGGAAGCCTATATTTGGATATCGGAAACGTTCCGGGTGAAATCAGGATTTTACCGGAGTACCGGGGGGTTACCGGACCCCCCCCCCCCGGGGGGGGTTATTGGGCCTACATGGGCCATAAGGGAGAAGAGGAGGGCCGGCCGGGGCAGGCCGCGCGCCCCCTCCCCCCTAGTCCGAATAGGACAAGGAAGGGGGGGCGGCGCCCCCTTTCCTCTTTCTCCCTTCCTCCTTCCTTTTCCAACAAGGCAAGAGGGGGGAGTCCTACTCCCGGTTGGAGTAGGACTCCTCCAGGCGCACCCCTAGGGCCGGCCGCACCTCCCCCTCTCCCTCCTTTATATACTGAGGCAAGGGGGCACCCCATGAGACACAAGTTGATCCTCGTGATCGTTCCTTAGCCGTGTGCGGTGAAGGTTGTTTGGAGTCCCGGATGTGATCACGGACATGACGAGGAGTCTCGAAATGGTCGATACATAAAGATTGATATATTGGAAGCCTATATTTGGATATCGGAAACGTTCCGGGTGAAATCAGGATTTTACCGGAGTACCGGGGGGTTACCGGACCCCCCCCCCCCGGGGGGGTTATTGGGCCTACATGGGCCATAAGGGAGAAGAGGAGGGCCGGCCGGGGCAGGCCGCGCGCCCCCTCCCCCCTAGTCCGAATAGGACAAGGAAGGGGGGGCGGCGCCCCCTTTCCTCTTTCTCCCTTCCTCCTTCCTTTTCCAACAAGGCAAGAGGGGGGAGTCCTACTCCCGGTTGGAGTAGGACTCCTCCAGGCGCACCCCTAGGGCCGGCCGCACCTCCCCCTCTCCCTCCTTTATATACTGAGGCAAGGGGGCACCCCATGAGACACAAGTTGATCCTCGTGATCGTTCCTTAGCCGTGTGCGGTGCCCCCTTCCACCATATTCCACCTCGGTCATATTGTAGCGGTGCTTAGGCGAAGCCCTGCGTCGGTAGAACATCATCACCGTCATCACGCCGTCGTGCTGACGAAACTCTCCCTCAACGTTTTGCTGGATCGGAACTCGAGGGACGTCACCGAGTTGAACGTGTGCAGAACTCGGAGGTGTTGTACGTTCGGTACTTGGATCGGTCAGATCGGGAAGACGTACGACTACTTCCTCTACATTGTCTCAACGCTTCCGTTGCCGGTCTACAAGGGTACGTAGACAACATTCTCCCCTCTCGTTGCTATGCATCACCATGATCTTGCGTGTGCGTAGGAATTTTTTTGAAATTACTACGTTCCCCGTCAGTGGCATCCGAGCCAGGTTTTATGCGTTGATGTTGTGCACGAGTAGAACACAAGTGAGTTGTGGGTGATATAAGTCATACTGCTTACCAGCATGTCATACTTTGGTTTGGCGGTATTGTTGGATGAAGCGGCCCAGACCGACATTACGCGTACGCTTACGCGAGACTGGTTCTACCGACGTGCTTTGCACACAGGTGGCTGGCGGGTGTTAGTTTCTCCAACTTTAGTTGAACCAAGTGTGGCTACGCCCGGTCCTTGCGAAGGTTAAAACAGCACCAACTTGACAAACTATCATTGTGGTTTTGATGCATAGGTAAGAACGGTTCTTGCTAAGCCCATAGCAGCCACGTAAAACTTGCAACAACAAAGTAGAGGACGTCTAACTTGTTTTTCCAGGGCATGTTGTGATGTGATATGGTCAAGACATGATGCTAAATGTTATTGTATGAGATGATCATGTTTTGTAACCGAGTTATCGGCAACTGGCAGGAGCCATATGGTTGTCGCTTTATTGTATGCAATGCAATTGCGCTGTAATGCTTTACTTTATCACTAAGCGGTAGCGATAGTCGTGGAAGCATAAGATTGGCGAGACGACAACGATGCTATGATGATGATCAAGGTGTCGCGCCGGTGACGATGGTGATCATGACGGTGCTTCGGAGATGGAGATCACAAGCACAAGAAGATGATGGCCATATCATATCACTTATATTGATTGCATGTGATGTTTATCTTTTATGCATCTTATCTTGCTTTGATTGACGGTAGCACTATAAGATGATCCCTCACTAAATTATCAAAGTATACGTGTTCTCCCCGAGTATGCACCGTTGTGAAAGTTCTTCGTGCTGAGACACCACGTGATGATCGGGTGTGATAGGCTCTACGTTCAAATACAACGGGTGCAAAACAGTTGCACACGCGGAATACTCAGGTTTAACTTGACGAGCCTAGCATATAACAGATATGGCCTCGGAACACGGAGACCGAAAGGTCGAGCGTGAATCATATAGTAGATATGATCAACATATTGATGTTCACCATTGATACTACTCCATCTCACGTGATGATCGAACATGGTTTAGTTGATTTGGATCACGTGATCACTTAGAGGATTAGAGGGATATCTTTCTAAGTGGGAGTTCTTAAGTAATATGATTAATTGAACATAAATTTATCATGAACTTAGTACTTGATAGTATCTTGCTTGTCTATGTTTGATTGTAGATAGATGGCTCGTGTTGTTGTTCCGTTGAATTTTAATGCGTTCCTTGAGAAAGCAAAGTTGAAAGATGATGGTAGCAATTACACGGACTGGGTCTGTAACTTGAGGATTCTCCTCATTGCTGCACATAAGAATTACGTCCTGGAAGCACCGCTAAGTGCCAAGCCTGCTGCAGGAGCAACACCAGATGTTATGAACGTCTGGCAGAGCAAAGCTGATGACTACTCGATAGTTCAGTGTGCCATGCTTTACGGCTTAGAACCGGGTCTTCAACGACGTTTTGAACGTCATGGAGCATATGAGATGTTCCAGGAGTTGAAGTTAATATTTCAAGAAAATGCCCGGATTGAGAGATATGAAGTCTCCAATAAGTTCTATAGCTGCAAGATGGAGGAGAATAGTTCTGTCAGTGAACATATACTCAAAATGTTTGGGTATCATAATCACTTGACTCAACTGGGGTTAATCTTCCTGTTGATAGTGTCATTGACAGAGTTCTTCAATCACTGCCACCAAGCTAAAAAAGCTTCATGATGAACTATAATATGCAATGGATGAATAAGACTATTCCTGAGCTCTTCGCGATGCTAAAAGCCGTGGAGGTAGAAATCAAGAAGGAGCATCAAGTTTTGATGGTCAATAAGACCACCAGTTTCAAGAAAAGGGGCAAAGGGAAGAAGAAAAGGAACTTAAAGAAGAACAACAAACAAGTTGCTGCTCAGGAGAAGAAACCCAAGTCTAGACCTAAGCCTGAGAATGAGTGCTTCTACTGCAAGCAGACTGGTCACTAGAAGCGGAACTGCCCCATGTATTTGGCGGATAAGAAGGATGGCAAAGTGAACAAAGGTATATGTGATATACATGTTATTGATGTGTATCTTACTAATTCTCGCAGTAGCACCTGGGTATTTGATACTGGTTCTGTTGCTAACATTTGCAACTCGAAACAGGGGCTACGGATTAAGCGAAGATTGGCTAAGGACGAGGTGACGATGCGCGTGGGAAATGGTTCCAAAGTCGATGTGATCGCGGTCGGCACGCTACCTCTACATCTACCTTCGGGATTAGTATTAGACCTAAATAATTGTTATTTGGTGCCAGCGTTGAGCATGAACATTATATCTGGATCTTGTTTGATGCGAGACGGTTATTCATTTAAATCAGAGAATAATGGTTGTTCTATTTATATGAGTAATATCTTTTATGGTCATGCACCCTTCAACAGTGGTCTATTTTTGATGAATCTCGATAGTAGTGATACACATATTCATAATGTTGAAATCAAAAGATGCAGAGTTGATAATGATAGTGCAACTTATTTGTGGCACTGCCGTTTAGGTCATATCGGTGTAAAGCGCATGAAGAAATTCCATACTGATGGACTTTTGGAACCACTTGATTATGAATCACTTGGTACTTGCGAACCGTGCCTCATGGGTAAGATGACTAAAACGCCGTTCTCCGATACTATGGAGAGAGCAACGGATTTGTTGGAAATCATACATACAGATGTATGTGGTCCAATGAATGTTGAGGCTCGTGGCGGATATCGTTATTTTCTCACCTTCACAGATGATTTAAGCAGATATGGGTATATCTACTTAATGAAACATAAGTCTAAAACATTTGAAAAGTTCAAAGAATTTCAGAGTGAAGTTGAAAATCATCATAACAAGAAAATAAAGTTTCTACGATCTGATCGTGGAGGAGAATATTTGAGTTACGAGTTTGGTCTACATTTGAAACAATGAGGAATAGTTTCGCAACTCACGCCACCCGGAACACCACAGCGTAATGGTGTGTCCGAACGTCGTAATCGTACTATACTAGATATGGTGAGATCTATGATGTCTCTTACTGATTTACCGTTATCGTTTTGGGGTTATGCTTTAGAGACGGCTGCATTCACATTAAATAGGACACCATCGAAATCCGTTGAGACGACGCCTTATGAACTGTGGTTTCGCAAAAAACCAAAGTTGTCGTTTCTAAAAGTTTGGGGCTGCGATGCTTATGTGAAAAAGCTTCAACCTGATAAGCTCGAACCCAAATCGGAGAAATGTGTCTTCATAGGATACCCAAAGGAGACTGTTGGGTACACCTTCTATCACAGATCCGAAGGCAAGACTTTTGTTGCTAAATTCGGGGTTTTTCTAGAGAAGGAGTTTCTCTCGAAAGAAGTGAGTGGGAGAAAAGTAGAACTTGATGAGGTAACTGTACCTGCTCCCTTATTGGAAAGTAGTACATCACAGAAACCGGTTTCTGTGACACCTACACCAATTAGTGAGGAAGCTAATGATAATGATCATGAAACTTCAGATCAAGTTGCTACCGAACCTCATAGATCAATCAGAGTAAGATCCGCACCAGAGTGGTACGATAATCCTGTTTTGGAAGTCATGCTACTAGATCATGATGAACCTACGAACTATGAAGAAGCGATGGTGAGCCCAGATTCCGCAAAATGGCTAGAAGCCATGAAATCTGAGATCGGATCCATGTATGAGAACAAAGTGTGGACTTTGGTTGACTTGCCCGTTGATCGGCAAGCAATTGAGAATAAATGGATCTTCAAGAATAAGACTGACGCTGACAGTAATGTTACTGTCTACAAAGCTCGACATGTTGCAAAAGGTTTTCGACAAGTTCAAGGGATTGACTACGATGAGACCTTCTCACCCGTAGCGATGCTTAAGTCTGTCCGAATCATGTTAGCAATTGCCGCATTTTATGATTATGAAATTTGGCAAATGGATGTCAAAACTGCATTCCTGAATGGATTTCTAGAAGAAGAGTTGTATATGATGCAACCAGAAGGTTTTGTCGATCCAAAGGGAGCTAACAAAGTGTGCAAGCTCCAGCGATCCATTTATGGACTGGTGCAAGCCTCTCGAAGTTGGAATAAACGCTTTGATAGTGTGATCAAAGCATTTGGTTTTGTACAGACTTTTGGAGAAGCCTGTATTTACAAGAAAGTGAGTGGGAGCTCTGTAGCATTTCTGATATTATATGTGGATGACATATTATTGATTGGAAATGATATAGAATTTCTGGATAGCATAAAGGGATACTTGAATAAGAGTTTTTCAATGAAAGACCTTGGTGAAGCTGCTTACATATTAGGCATTAAGATCTATAGAGATAGATCAAGACGCTTAATTGGACTTTCACAAAGCACATACCTTGACAAAGTTTTGAAGAAGTTCAAAATGGATCAAGCAAAGAAAGGGTTCTTGCCTGTGTTACAAGTTGTGAAGTTGAGTAAGACTCAATGTCCGACCACCGCAGAAGATAGAGAGAAAATGAAAGATGTTCCCTATGCTTCAGCCATAGGCTCTATCATGTATGCAATACTGTGTACCAGACCTGATGTGTGTCTTGCTATAAGTCTAGCAGGGAGGTACCAAAGTAATCCAGGAGTGGATCACTGGACAGCGGTCAAGAACATCCTGAAATACCTGAAAAGGACTAAGGATATGTTTCTCATATATGGAGGTGACAAAGAGCTCATCGTAAATGGTTACATTGATGCAAGCTTTGACACTGATCCGGACGATTCTAAATCGCAAACCGGATATGTGTTTCTACTGAACGGTGGAGCTGTCAGTTGGTGCAGTTCTAAACAAAGCGTCGTGGCGGGATCTACATGTGAAGCGGAGTACATAGCTGCTTCGGAAGCAGCAAATGAAGGAGTCTGGATGAAGGAGTTCATATCCGATCTAGGTGTCATACCTAGTGCATCGGGTCCAATGAAAATCTTTTGTGACAATAATGGTGCAATTGCCTTGGCGAAGGAATCCAGATTACACAAGAGAACCAAGCACATCAAGAGACGCTTCAATTCCATTCGGGATTTAGTCCAAGTGGGAGACATAGAAATTTGCAAGATACATACGGATCTAAATGTTGCAGACCCGTTGACTAAGCCTCTTCCACGAGCAAAACATGATCAGCACCAAGGCTCCATGGGTGTTAGAATCACTATTGTGTAATCTAGATTATTGACTCTAGTGCAAGTGGGAGACTGAAGGAAATATGCCCTAGAGGCAATAATAAAGTTATTATTTATTTCCTTATATCATGATAAATGTTTATTATTCATGCTAGAATTGTATTAACCGGAAACATAATACATGTGTGAATACATAGACAAACAGAGTGTCACTATTATACCTCTACTTGACTAGCTCGTTGATCAAAGATGGTTATGTTTCCTAACCATAGACATGAGTTGTCATCTGATTAACGGGATCACATCATTAGGAGAATGATGTGATTGACTTGACCCATTCCGTTAGCTTAGCACTTGATTGTTTAGTTTGTTGCTATTGATTTCTTCATAACTTATACATGTTCCTATGACTATGAGATTATGCAACTCCCATTTACCAGAGGAACACTTTGTGTGCTACCAAACGTCACAACATAACTGGGTGATTATAAAGGTGCTCTACAGGTGTCTCCGAAGGTACTTGTTGGGTTGGCATATTTCGAGATTAGGATTTGTCACTCCGATTGTCGGAGAGGTATCTCTGGACCCTCTTGGTAATGCACATCACTCAAGCCTTGCAAGCATTGCAACTAATAAGTTAGTTGCAGGATGATGTATTACGGAACGAGTAAAGAGACTTGCCGGTAACGAGATTGAACTAGGTATTGAGATACCGACGATCGAATCTCGGGCAAGTAACATACCAATGACAAAGGGAACAACGTATGTTGTTATGCGGTCTGACCGATAAAGATCTTCGTAGAATATGTAGGAGCCAGTATGAGCATCCAGGTTACACTATTGGTTATTGACCGGAGACATGTCTCGATCATGTCTACATAGTTCTTGAACCCGTAGGGTCCGCACGCTTAAAGTTCGGTGACGATCGTAATTAGGGTTTTTTGTGTTTTGATGTACCGAAGGTTGTTTGGAGTCCCGGATGTGATCACGGACATGACGAGGAGTCTCGAAATGGTCGATACATAAAGATTGATATATTGGAAGCCTATATTTGGATATTCGGAAACGTTCCGGGTGAAATCGGATTTTACCGGAGTACCGGGGTTACCGGAACCCCCCCCCCCCCGGGGGGGGTTATTGGGCCTACATGGGCCATAAGGGAGAAGAGGAGGGCCGGCCGGGGCAGGCCGCGCGCCCCCTCCCCCCTAGTCCGAATAGGACAAGGAAGGGGGGGCGGCGCCCCCTTTCCTCTTTCTCCCTTCCTCCTTCCTTTTCCAACAAGGCAAGAGGGGGGAGTCCTACTCCCGGTTGGAGTAGGACTCCTCCAGGCGCACCCCTAGGGCCGGCCGCACCTCCCCCTCTCCCTCCTTTATATACTGAGGCAAGGGGGCACCCCATGAGACACAAGTTGATCCTCGTGATCGTTCCTTAGCCGTGTGCGGTGTCCCCTTCCACCATATTCCACCTCGGTCATATCGTATCGGTGCTTAGGCGAAGCCCTGCGTCGGTAGAACATCATCACCGTCATCACGCCCTCGTGCTGACGAAACTCTCCCTCAACATTTTGCTGGATCGGAACTCGAGGTACGTCACTGAGTTGAACGTGTGCAGAACTCGGAGGTGCCATATGTTCGGTACTTGGATCGGTCAGATCGGGAAGACGTACGACTACTTCCTCTACGTTGTGTCAACGCTTCCGTTGCTGGTCTACGAGGGTACGTAGACAACATTCTCCCCTCTCGTTGCTATGCATCACCATGATCTTGCGTGTGCGTAGGAATTTTTTTGAAATTACTACGTTCCCCATCAGTTCCAAGGCCATATCTGCATATGCTAGGCTCGTCAAGTTTAACCCGAGTATTCTGCATGTGCAAAACTGGTTGCACCCGTTGTATGTGAACGTAGAGCTTATCACACCCGATCATCATGTGGTGTCTCAGCACGAAGAACTGTCGCAATGGTGCATACTTAGGGAGAAGACTTATACCTTGAAATTTTAGTAAGGGATCATCTTATAAAGCTACCATCGTACTGAGCAAAATAAGATGCATAAAAGATAAACGTCACATGCAATCAAAATATGTGACATGATATGGCCATCATCTTCTTGTGCCTTTGATCTCCATCTCCAAAGTACCGTTATGATCTCCATCGCCACCAGCATGACACTATGGTCTCCATCATCTTGATCTTTATCAACGTGTCTTCACATGGTCGTCTCGCCAATTATTTCTTTTGCAACTATTGCTATCGCATAGTGATAAAGTAAAGCAATTATATGGCGCTTGCATCTTATGCAATAAAGAGACAACCATAAGGCTCCTGCCAGTTGCCGATAACTTTAACAAAACATGATCATGTCATACAACAATTTATATCTCATCATGTCTTGACCATATCACATCATAACATGCCCTGCAAAAACAAGTTAGACTTCCTCTATTTTGTTGTTGCAAGTTTTACGTGGTTGCTACGGGCTGAGCAAGAACCGTTCTTACCTAAGCATCAAAAAACACAATGTAGTATAGTGATTGCTTTTTGATCTTCAAAAAGAACCCTGTTCATTGAATCCGATTCAACTAAAGTTGGAGAAACTGACACTCACCAGCCACATGTGTGCAAAGCACGTCGGTAGAACCAGTCTCGCATAAGCGTAAGCGTAATGTCGGTCTGGGCCGCTTCATCCAACAATACCGCTGAATCAAGAATCAACTAGTGATGGCAAGCAATATGTATATACCCACGACCACAACTCCTTTGTGTTCTACTCGTGCATATAACATCTACGCATAGACCTGGCTCGGATGCCACTGTACGGGAACACAGTAATTTCAAAACAATTCTTACGCACACGCAAGATCTATCATGGTGATGCATAGCTATGAGAGGGAAGAGTGTTGTCCACGTACCCTCGTAGACCGTAAGCGAAAGCGTTATGACAACGCGGTTGATGTAGTCGTACGTCTTCATGATCCGACCGATCCTAGTACCGAAAGTACGATACCTCCACGATCTGCACACGTTCAGCTTGGTGACGTCCCACGAACTCTCGATCCAGCTGAGTGTCGAGGGAGAGCTTCGTCAGCACGACGGCGTGATGGCGGTGACGATGAAGCTACCGGCGCAGGGCTTCGCCTAAGCACTATGACGATATGACCGAGGTGGATTATTGTGGAGGGGGGCACCGCACACGGCTAAGACAATGATCAACTTGTGTGTCTATGGGATGCTACCCTCCCCCGCATATAAAGGAGTGGAGGAGGGGAGGGCTGGCCCTCTCTATGGCGCGCCCCAAGGGGGATTCCTACTCCTAGTAGGAGTAGGTTTCCCCCCTTCCCTAGTTGGAGTAGGAGAAGAAGGAAGGGGAAGAGGGAGAGAAGGAAAGAGGGGGGGGCGCCGCCCCCTCCCTAGACCAATTCAGACTGGCCCATGGGGGGGGGTGCGCAGCCACCCCCTAAGGCCCTTCTCTCCTTTCCCATATGGCCCATTAAGGCCCATTACTTCCCCGGCGAATTCCCGTAACTCTCCGGTACTCTGAAAAATACCCGAATCACTCGGAACCTTTCCGATGTACGAATATAGCCTTTCAATATATCGATCTTTATGTCTCAACCATTTCAAGACTCCTCGTCATGTCCGTGATCTCATCCGGTACTCCGAACAACCATCGGTACATCAAATCACATAACTCATAATACAAATCGTCATCGAACGTTAAGCGTGCGGACCCTACGGGTTCGAGAACTATGTAGAAATGACCGAGACACATCTCTGGTCAATAACCAATAGCGGAACCTGGATGCTCATATTGGCTCCTACATATTCTATGGAGATCTTTATCGGTCAAACCGCATAACAACATACATTGTTCCCTTTATCATCGGTATGTTACTTTCCCGAGATTCGATCGTCGGTATCATCATACCTAGTTCCATCTCGTTACTGGCAAGTATCTTTACTCGTTCCGTAATTTATCATCTGCAACTAACTCATTAGTCACATTGCTTGCAAGGCTCATAGTGATGTACATTACCGAGAGGGCCGAGAGATACCTCTCCGATAGACGGAGTGACAAATCCTAATCTCGATCTATGCCAACTCAACAAACACCATCAGAGACACCTGTAGAGCATCTTTATAATCACCCAGTTACGTTGTGACATTTCATAGCACACAAGGTGTTCCTCCGATATTCGGGAGTTGCATAATCTCATAGTCAGAGGAACATGTATAAGTCATGAAGAAAGTAGTAGCAATAAAACTGAACGATCATTATGCTAAGCTAACAGATGGGTCTTGTCTGTCACATCATTCTCTAATGATGTGGTCCCGTTCATCAAATGACAGCACATGTCCATGGCTAGGAAACTTAACCTTCTTTGATTAACGAGCTAGTCGAGTAGAGGCATACTAGGGATGCTCTGTTTGTCTATGTATTCACACATGTACTAAGTTTCTGGTTAATACAATTCGAGCATGAATAATAAACATATATCATGATATAAGGAAATATAAATAACAACTTTATTATTGCCTCTAGGGCATATTTCCTTCACATAATTGGTGTTACTTACCGGTGTAATATGATGTACGTGTGTTCCCCATTGTCAGCACGAGCATCATCCGGTCCCTGCTCTTGCATTTTTTGTAAGTTATTAGTCCAACCTTCTTCCCTTGATAGCCAAAAGTGATATTTTACTAGTTACCGTTCAAGCTTTTGTTCTTTAGTTTTTCAAAAAAATAATATGCGGTGATGGCATTTTATGTTATACTTGCATGGCAACTTGTGAACAAACCACATGGCAACATGTGACCACAATAAATGGCAACTATGACTTCTCTTTTTTGGTTTCCTGCAATATTGTTGAAACTTACATGGCAATTATGAGATCAAGTTCACTGCATTTTTAGTATTTACATCCTATACTGGGATACAACCCACATAATTTGCCATTTGCACTCGATAACTTCATTTAACCTTGTTTTACATATATTTTTGCATGTGAGCAGTGTTGGAAATATGCCCTAGAGGCAATAATAAAATGGTTATTATTATATTTCTTTGTTCATGATAATTGTCTATTGTTCATGCTATAATTGTGTTATCCGGAAATCGTAATACATGTGTGAATACATAGACCACAACACGTCCCTAGTGAGCCTCTAGTTGACTAGCTCGTTGATCAAAAGATAGTCATGGTTTCCTGACTATGGACATTGGATGTCATTGATAACGGGATCACATCATTAGGAGAATGATGTGATGGACAAGACCCAATCCTAAGCATAGCTCAAAGCGTGTAGTTCGTTTGCTGTAGCTTTTCTGAATGTCAAGTATCATTTCCTTAGACCATGAGATTGTGCAACTCCTGGATACCGTAGGAGTGCTTTGGGTGTGCCAAACGTCACAACGTAACTGGGTGACTATAAAGGTACATTACAGGTATCTCCGAAAGTGTCTGTTGGGTTGGCATGAATCGAGACTGGGATTTGTCACTCCGTATGAGGGAAAGGTATCTCTGGGCCCACTCGGTAATGCATCATCATAATGAGCTCAATGTGATCAAGTGGTTGATCACAGGATCATGCATTACGGTACGAGTAAAGTGACTTGCCGGTAACGAGACTGAAGAAGGTATTGGGATACCGACGATCGAGTCTCGGGCAAGTAACGTACCGATTGACAAAGGGAATTGTATACGGATTGATTGAATCCTCGACATCGTGGTTCATCCGATGAGATCATCGTGGAGCATGTGGGAGCCAACATGGGTATCCAGATCCCGCTGTTGGTTATTGATCGGAGAGTCGTCTCGGTCATGTCTGCATGTCTCCCAAACCCGTAGGGTCTACACACTTAAGGTTCGGTGACGCTACGGTTGTTAAGAAGACTTGTATGTGATTACCGAATGTTGTTCGGAGTCCCGGATGAGATCCCGGACGTCACGAGGAGTTCCGGAATGGTCCGGAGGTAAAGATTTATATATGGGAAGTTGTCATACGGTCGCCGGAAAGGTTCAGGGGCATATCGGTATTGTACTGGGGCCACCGGAGGGGTTTCGGGGGTCCACCGGGAGGGGCCACCTCTTCCAGAGGGCCTTATGGGCTGTATGGAGAAGGGAACCAGCCCAAGTGGGCTGGGGCGCCACACCCCCCTAGGGCCCATGCGCCTAGGGTTGGGGGAAACCCTAAGGGGGGGCTCCCCCTTACTTGGGGGGCAAGCCCCCCTCCCCTTGGCCGCCGCCCCCCCTCTAGATCTCATCTAGAGGGGGCCGGCCCCCTTCCCCCTTCCCCTATAAATAGAGGGGTGAGGGGAGGGCTGCACACAACATCCAAGGCGCAGCCCCTCCCCTCCCCAACACCTCTCCTCCTCCATAAGAGCTTGGCGAAGCCCTGTCGGAGTATTGCAGCTTCACCACCACCACGCCGCCGTGCTGCTGTTGGAGCCCCCTTCCTCAACCTCTCCCCCCTCCTTGCTGGATCAAGGCGCGGGAGACGTCCTCGCTCTGTACGTGTGTTGAACGCGGAGGTGTCGTCCGTTCGGCGCTAGGATCTTCGGTGACTTGGATCACGACGAGTACGACTCCATCAACCCGTTCTCTTGAACGCTTCCGCTCGTGATCTACAAGGGTATGTAGATGCACTCCTCTCTCCCTCGTTGCTAGATGACTCCATAGATTGATCTTGGTGATGCGTAGAAAATTTTAAAATTCTGCTACATTCCCCAACAAGCAGACTTTTGTCTTACGACATAAGAGGTTGATGGCCTACCTTCCATTTTTAGTTGAAGCCATGTGCCAGCTCCCATTCATGTATTTTTATTTTTTAAGTTTCTAGTTCATCTGTTTACAGTTTTTGCATTGCTCGATAGTGATATTTACCTATTTTTTACCGCTCTATCGTTTTTGTATCCGCCTCTTTTTTTTGCGTACCTTGAATTGCTTCTTTTACTTGATGTTGGCATCCTGGATGTGAAGCATCGGTAGTTTTTTCCGGTATAGATTGCCATGGAACTCCTAATGGTGTAGTTGTATTGAAAGCCTCTGCAAATATATTTTTTGGTTTCACGTTAGAAGCCACAAAATATACATGATGGCACCTGCTGGATGGGGCTTATATGGTTACAAATTATTGTAAACTTTTACTCAAACCATCAAACAATTACCACCTTATTACTATACGCATGGCAATTCTTTCTTCACATGACAAGCTTTTCTTAAAGAAGTTGCACTTCATGCATAGTTCATACCTATGTCTGCATATTGCTACAATAGTGGTAGCAACGCTCCGGCTGAAATTAGTTCCTCATAGTCCAGTGCATCCCATGTGGTGCTCAAATCGATCAGAACAACCATGGATTAGACCCATCTACAGGATCCATTTGTTTCTCGTCTTTTTTGTTTCCTGTGTAGAATGAACAAAACACCATATAGTTAATTTAGCAGGTCTTCATCTCAGAATGATGTCAAACCATGGTGCCATAGGAGGGCATGATTTACAAAAAATGGCATTCTTTTTCCACACTTCATAGTTATGCATTTATTTTGATTCCTTTTCATTTTCATGTACGACAATCCGCGCGCACAGAGCATGGCAAAGACAACAAATGTAATATGCCAAATTATCTTTATCATCGTCACATGACATTTTTTGCATGAGAAATCCATGAGGATCCCATGGCAGCCCAAGGAGATGCTCCATGCCATTTTGTTTTGCGTGCATTCTGGACAAACACTGTTTCTTGGCTGCATGACAGTTACAAGCAAACATAGATGGAAATTAAAATGACATGGCAACTTCTGTGCCAACAGGGGTGGCAAGTATCACTAAAATGATGTGGCAGATAGACGCATCAACTCATGTCAATTATTTCTTGGCTATCAGGGTGGCAAATACAGCTAAAATGTCCCAACAATTAACTACAAATAGACATGTCAATTTTTTAAAATTTCTAACTGGAGTTTGCGCGGGTGTCTTGTTTTTTTCTGCTGAATGCTTTGTTTTTCATTTTTTTTGTCCCAAAATACATGGAAGCAACTGAAATTCGAGCCCACATTTTGAGTGTAGTTTCTCTCATATCCAACCATGATGTGGAACCAAAATCGCAAACAAAACCGAACACACATGGCAATTCTTACTCAGTGTGCACCCGGATTTGTGGTTCACGATAATAGTATCATCTCGTTGGCAAGAATTACAGGGAGGGGCAGGGGGTACGGCCCGATACGTGGATGAACTGACCTTCAAACCAGCAGATTGTTGCTTGTTTTTCGTCTAGATCTGGCTAGGGTTCTCGTGTTCTTGCCATGGCAATTTGAGAGGAGGGGATCGGGGGAAATCGAACTGAGGGGAGACGGGTGCTGGAGCTGCGGGTGGGAGAGGGGTTTCAAGAGGTTTTTCAGGCAATATTTGTTAGGGTATCTAAAACTTCATCCGTTGGAGACGATGTTGCGTACTCGCATGTACATGGGGACGGTGCATAGTGTGTGGCAAATTGACTTGCACTGTGCTTAGGGCATCTCCAGCCGCGTCCCCAGAAAGACTTTCTCAGACGATTTTTTCATGCCGGCGTCAAAAAAACGGCCCAGTCGCGTCCCAGGAGCCCGATTTTCACCGGCCTGGGCCGAAAACAGCGCCGGCGGACCCAGGCCGAACCCGGCGCGCTGGGGGACGCCCGGGGGCGCCGGGGCAAACTGTTTTGGCGCGAAACAGCCGCGGGCCCGCCGCGTCAGCGACACGGCGCCTCGTCTTCCCCCAACGGCCTCGGTTCCCGCGGGGAATCAATGCCAAGGCTGCCGCCGGTCAGCCTTGCCATTGATTCCTCACGGGCGGCACGTCACGGGACGGCGCGCCGACGCCTCCCCTCCCTCGCACGCGTACACACGGGTGCGGCGCGGCTATATAGCCGGTGGCCTGCACTCGCCTGTGCCCACACCAGCCCCGCCCCTCACCGCCGCCCAGCTCCTCCCTCTCCCGAGCGCCGCCGCCCAGCCCCTCCCTCTATCTCACTACCTCTCGCGAACCCGTCGCCATGGCGGAATGCTACCCCGGAAATGAGGCGGCGGCCAACGGCTTCGGCCGCCGTTCGCTCCGCGAACAGGAGTCCTGGCTCTTGTTCCAGGCGAACATCCCGGCGCCGCCGGACATGCGCGCCGGGCCGACGGGGTGGAGGCTCAGCGCCGGGGAGTGCCCATTCCCCCGTCGCCCGACGCCGTGGCGAAGCCGACGTACTTCGCCGAGGAAGTCGAGGTCATGCGCGCCTCCCTCACTGACGCCCAACTCTCCCTCCCCTAGTACGCCGCCGACAACCACGCGGCATGGGCGGCGTATTTCGAGCGCCGCCAGCAGCAGCGCTTGGCGTCCATCAACGGCGCGCCGGTGGTTGGCGGCCGGCAGAACAGGGAGGGGCGCCACCTATGGTGGGGCGTCCCCAGCCGCACACTCGAGGGCGTGCTGACGTACCTCGAGGGCGGCAACGACCCGCCGTTGGCGTACCCAGGCGAGGGCGGCCGCCCCGGCGCAGCACCGACGCGCCGGGCCATGGGCGCCAAGGAGGTTCGGGTCCTCCTCCTCTTCTTCCTCCTCCCGATCTTCATCGCACTCCTCCGGCACTCCGGCCCTGCTCGGCGTCAAGGCCGAGCCCGCGGCGGAGACGCCGCTCGGCCGGCGCACTCGCAGCGCCGGCATCGTCATCAACGAGGGCGGCCGGCGCGCCTACTCGTCGGCTCCTCCTCCGCGCTTCGTCAAAGCCAAAAACGGAGCCGGGGCTCGCGCCGGTGAAGACAGAGCCGGGGCTCGCGCCGATGACGACGGAGCTCGACGATGACGACGTGGCCCTGGAATGGGCGCGCAGGGACTCCATAGCGATGGAGAAGGAGCGCTTGGAGAAGGCGAAGGAGCGCCAGCGCGCCACCCTGCTTCGCTTCGCGGAACGCCGACGCGGCCGCGACGAAGGCGGAGTCGTCGTCATCTGCGACAGCGACGACGACGACGACGATGCGCCGCCACCAGTCCGCCATGGCGACGCCGGGCAGGGGTCCAGCAGGGGCGCCCGCGTTAAGGAGGAGAAGGCCGACGACGATGATGGCGGCGACGGCGGCGACTTCAGCCAGTTTTTCCTTTAGATTAGTTTATGTATACGTGCTATGTAATGAAAATCCACGAACTTCGCCGAAATGTGCCGAAATTTATCGTGTTTGGCCGAAATTTATCGTGTTTGGCCGAATTTTATCGTGTTTAAGCCGAACTTCTTCTATTTTAAAACGTGCCTGAGGCGGCCATGGGGCCGGCGGCTGGGGACCAACTCGCCCCCAGTCTCAATTTTTATGCCGGCTCATCCCCAGGCAGCGATTTTAGATGCCCTTAGCCGGGCAAGAGCCCACAGGAAGTTGCGCTGCCAAAAGGCACTGACAGATAGACACGACGAAGAGAGAGGGACCGAAAGTCGAGCGGCTTTCCGGTAAAATCTGGGCAGGTTCCTCCAACATTTTGGCTCTTGTTGGCTGGGTTGCTCTGCTCCCATGCTTTTCACAGCGGATGCTGCGGCTTGCTCATGCGTAGAAAGACTGACAGCAGCACAGTGACTGGTGATTCACCAACAAAACAATAATAATAATTGAGATAAGGGCATCTTCTATCTGAGTGCTTAGACGGTTTTCTCCAAAAGCATAAGCAACTAAACACCACGAAGATTAAGCAGGAGGCGAGGGCCCTTCCTCCCTATTGCAACTTTGCAAGGCTGCATCTGCTGTAGCCTGTAGGCTTTCACCCGCATTGCACCCGGCCTTGTCCCCTGCTGCATGGCTCCCATATGCAGCTCGGCAGCTGCCGCCGGAGTCCACAGCCACCTGCTGTTGCGGCGTTCCGCAAGATCCTCCGGAGATTGCATCTGGTGGTTTCGCCGGAACAATCATTTAGTGCCGTAACTTGACGCCCGAGAAACTTTCTGGCGTACTCCTTGTGCTCGCGTCGCGTCCTTTCGACGCGGTGGGGGCGTGCCCAGCGCCCGCGTCCTGTTCGGCAGAATTCCCCACCGGAGGTCCTCAGGCCGAAGCCAGGTTGGTCGGCCAACGGCCATGGCTGCCTGCTTCTTTTGCGGTGCAGTGCGTGCGGGGGCGCCATGCTGCAGGATCTGTGCCGTGGTGGTCTCCAAGGGTTGCGTCCGCGTTAAGCGAGAGGCGTCACCGCGTCAGGCTGGCGTGACGCTCCTTTGCTCCGCCAGTCCGTCTCGCCGGTGAAACTGTGCCCAACTGCCAATCTTCGCCGAGGCTGTACATGTTCGGTCCAGCTCCCTGCTTCACTCATTGAGTTCTCACACCGGAACGCAAGGGCCTGGCACGCAATGCCATGAATGAAAAAGACATGGTCGTCCTGCTAAAACAGAATGGATATTATTATCTTCGGTTCCGGGCAACTGGCCAACGGCCGCAGGGCCGCAACACGACTTGTTTGAGGATTTCTGTGAAAGTAGGAGACGTGGTGCCATTATCGGTGGATTGTTGGATGATTGGTGGACATATAGGCAGGCTAGTCTAACATGGGTGGGTCAGGCAGACAACTTCACCATGGTGAGGAGCATAGCCCCAGACCTCGGAGCCGGATCCTCTAACATTATAAAGCGAAGTCAGGGCTAGACATCCCTTCAGGAAACGGACACACAACACCTCTCCCTTCTCATGCACGTGACCTGCTCTTTCTCTTTCTTCTCTTTTGGAGGGAAAAGTCACCCAGCTTGGCGCCAAAACCACACCCGTGAGTTGCTTCCCTCCACTTCTTCTCCACTTTCCCCTCCACTGTTTGTACTGCACCTCACTTTTTCTCTTTTCCTCTTCTCTTTTGGAGCATCTGCCACTCCCAGCACAGTAATACTGCTTTTCTCCTCTTCTCTTTTGGAGCATCAGCACAACAAGCACCTGGCCTGATCAAATACAACATCAAAATCAGAATTTAGAGGCTGATCAATGGAGAATCAAGATCCAAACAAGTAAGTTTTGCTTTTTATGGATCTTTTCAGTAGGAGTTGCACATGTTAAACCAGTTCTTGTTGGTGTCACTATGTAGCAATTATATCATGAAACAAATTTGCACCTCTCCTCTTTCTTTTGTATGGATTAGTTAGAATAATATTTACTTGTTTATTTTACAGGGCAAATGTCACACCTAGCTGGAAACCTCAACTTGGCATGAAATTTGATAATTTGGATGAGGCATGGGACTTTTGGAGGTACTATGGAGGAAGAATGGAATTCAGTGTTAGAAAGAGGTTTACAAATCAGAGTAAATTTGATGGTGTAGTGACTTCATGCAGATATGTATGTTTCAAAGAGGGGAAGAAGTCTGCAGATAAAAGAGACAACCTAACTAAGACAGGCCGAGCTGAAATTAGAACTGATTGTGAGGTCCGTATGTCTCTTACAATAGACCGTGAAGTCGGAAATTATGAAATATATGATCTTTGTCTTGAACATAATCACATGCTTCGGCTGCCAGAAGCATGCCACTTGTTGCCATCACAAAGAAGGATCTCTAAAGTGCAAGCTTTTGAAATTGAAATAGCTGATGACTCTGGTATTGCACCAAAAAATGCTCATGAATTTGCTAGTCGACGTGTTGGTGGATCAGCTGGTTTAACTTACACACGCGTAGATCACAAGAACCACTTGCGAACAAAGCGCCAAAGAGAATTGAAGTATGGTGAGGCTGGAAGTATGTTGAAGTATTTTCAAGACAAAGCCATTGAGAATCCTTCCTTTCAATTTGTTATACAGTTGGACAGTGAGGAACAAATAACAAATATATTCTGGGCTGATGCCAAAATGATCATAGATTATGCTCATTTTGGTGATGTTATGACCTTTGACACTACTTTTGGGACAAATAAAGAGTACAGGCCATTTGGTGTGTTTGTTGGATTCAATCAATTCAGAGAAACAGTAGTATTTGGTGCTTCACTTCTCTATGACGAGACATTCGAATCTTTCAAATGGCTATTTCATGCCTTCTTGTTGGTACATAACCAGAAGCAGCCACGCACCATATTTACTGACCAAGATAGTGCTATGGGGAAGGCAGTTGGGCATGTTTTTTCAGAGTCAATACATGGGCTGTGCACTTTCCACATTATGCAAAATGCTATCAAGCACCTACCCAGCAAAGAGAATAGTGAAGACAACGAAGACAATGTGGATGAGGGAGATAATGAGGAAAATAAATCATCTCTTCTCAAAGATTTCAGTGCTTGTATGTTTGAATACGAAGACCGAGAAACATTTGAAGATGCTTTTAATGTTATGAGAACCAAAGTGAAAAAGCAAACTTGGATGGATAGTATTTATAAGGTAAAGGAGAAGTGGGCAGAATGTTTTATGAGAGATGCTTTCACTTTGGGAATGCGAAGCACACAACTGAGTGAAAGTTTGAACAATGACCTCAAGAATCATCTCAAGTCAGATTTAGATATCAACCGCTTTTTTCATCATTTTGAAAGAGCCGTGAAAGTGAAAAGAGACACTGAGATAAATTCAGAGTACGAGTCTAGGAAGAGTCTACCTAGAATCAAAATCCCCACACCAATGTTGCAACAAGTCAGTAGTCTTTATACTCCTGCTATATTTGAAGCTTTTCAAACCGAATATGGGAGGTCAATGGTGTTAGGTTTTGTAGAAGCATCTCAACCCCCGTAATATGGGAGCCCGTGTATATATATTGATATGGCGAGGCCAGCTCTCGCAGGAGGCATACATCGAGGTAGTTGAAACCACCAGAGAGATACATGGAGATAGAGAGGATTACATCAAGAGATAAACATGAAAATAAAACAAAGAGATCTCCTCTAACTATCCCAACCGATGGTGGCCCATATCCATACGTGACAATGTTTAACACGCCCCCTTAATCACAACTGTCTCAAGTTGAGATTACGCCTGAATTCTTCAAAGCTTCTAGTTGGTAAGGCCTTTGTGAAACCATCTGCAAGCTGGTCTTTGGAAGGAATAAACCGAACATCAAGTTGTTTATTGGCAACTCGTTCTCTCACAAAATGAAAGTCTATCTCAATGTGCTTGGTTCTGGCATGAAAAACTGGGTTAGCAGACAAATAAGTGGCACCAAGATTGTCACACCACAAACAGGGAGGTTGAACTTGAGGTACTCCAAGTTCTTTAAGCATAGATTGGATCCAAATGACCTCTGCTGTGGCATTTGCTAATGCTTTATATTCTGCTTCTGTACTTGACCTGGACACAGTAGCTTGTTTTCTGGCACACCATGAAATTAGGTTAGGACCATAAAATATAGCAAAACCTCCTGTAGACCTTCTGTCATCCAAACAACCAGCCCAGTCTGCATCTGAGAAGGCACTCACAAGTGTGGAAGATGACTGCAGAAACGTAAGACCTGTGGTTAAAGTATTCTTTATGTACCTCAAAATTCTTTTGGCTGCTGTCCAGTGAGCTATGGTAGGTGCATGGAGAAACTGACACACCTTGTTAACTGCAAAAGAGATATCTGGTCTGGTAAGAGTTAAGTACTGAAGACCACCCACCAAGCTTCTGTACCCAGTAATGTCCTCTTGAGTCAAAGGTTCTCCTTCTGTCAAAGACAAAGTTTCTGAACTAGACAAGGGTGTCGGTGAGGATTTGCAATTTGCCATACCAATTCTGCTTAACAACTCTGTTGCATATTTTGCTTGTGACAAGTGAATGCCATTATTAATTTTGTTTACCTCAATACCCAGAAAGAAATGCAAGTCTCCCAAATCCTTGAGAGCAAATTCTGACCCTAGGTCTCTGAGTAAAGCTGACACTGCTCCATTTGAAGAACTGGTGACAATAATATCATCAACATATATGAGGACAAATATGAAGGTTTGATGCTTATGGTAGATGAACAAGGAGGTGTCGGACTTTGATGGAATAAAACCAAGTGCTTGCAGTTTCATACTTAACCGTGAGTACCATGCTCTAGGTGCTTGTTTTAATCCATATATAGCCTTATCAAGCTTACACACATGAAAAGGTACATCTTTATCTTCAAACCCAGGAGGTTGTTTCATGTACACTTCCTCTTCCAGAACACCATGAAGAAACGCGTTCTGTACGTCTAGCTGTCGAAGACTCCATCCCCTAGACACAGCAATTGACAGTACAAGACGTATCGTTGCAGCTTTAACGACTGGACTAAACGTGTCCTCGTAGTCTATGCCATACCTTTGCTTGAAGCCCTTTGCCACAAGTCTTGCTTTATAACGATCTACTGTGCCATCATATTTCTTCTTGATTCGATACACCCATTTACAGTCAATCACGTTCCTGCCTTGCCGAGGGGGAACAAGATGCCATGTCTTGTTTTTCATCAAGGCCTTGAACTCTTCTTCCATTGCCTGTTCCCACCTGGGATCATCAAGAGCTGCTTTCAAACTATTAGGTTCACCAGTAGTACATCAAGAGCCAGCAATGAGAAAGGAGATTAGCTCTCCTTCGAGAAGAGGCTTTCCAGCCATGGCAAGTTCATCTGCGAGTGCACGCATCTGACCAAAGTACGCAGCAGCGGATTGAGAACCCTTCTGGGCATTGGAGAGGGCGGCGCGGCAGTTGTTGGCTCGCGACCTAGACTGGGCAGCAAACATGTTTGCGAGAGCAGTCCAGATGGCGTGGGATTTTTCTAAGGAGGCGACTTGCACCAGAACTTCTTTCGAGAGATTGCGAAGGAGATAGGCTACAAGCTGTTGATCCTGGATCAACCAGGCGGAGTAGGCTGGGTTTGGAACGATCTGATCTTTGCCTTCAGCGTTCTTTGAGGTGATGGTGGCTAGTGGTTCTGGGATTGTTTGATCTAGGTATCCTAGGAGGCCCGCTCCTATAATCTGAGATCGGGCTTGAGCTCGCCACAGAACATAGTTCGTGCGAGTCAGGGGTTCTGAGATGGTGTTGTTTAGGCCAGCGGAGGAGAGAGTTGAGCTGGAGGAAGACATGGCGAGACGAGGTTTGATGCGTTGGTGGAGATCGATGATGGAGGCTAGACGAGAGGGAAGAGGGAGGCTTTGTATACCATGTTAGGTTTTGTAGAAGCGTCTCAACCCCTATAATATGGGAGCCCGCGTATATATATTGATATGGCGAGGCCAGCTCTCGCAGGAGGCATACATCGAGGTAGTTGAAACCACCAGAGAGATACATGGAGATAGAGAGGGTTACATCAAGAGATAAACATGAAAATAAAACAAAGAGATCTCCTCTAACTATCCCAACCGACGGTGGCCCATATCCATACATGACAATGTTTAACAAATGGCAGGAAGTGCTCATATGCTACCTGGAGACAATGAATACATGGTTAAGATTGGAAGGCTTATTGATGGGCAATATGCAACATTTGAAGAAGAATACAAAGTTGTTGGAGACAATCACCAACAAACGGCTTCATGTAGTTGTGGGCAGTTTGAGAGAGTAGGAATTTTGTGTGCTCATGCTTTGAAAGTTCTTGATTTAATGAATATCAAGTTGTTGCCGGCACACTACATTTTGAAGCGATGGACAAGAGAAGCACGGTCAGGATCCATCAAAGATTGTTATGGACGGACTGTAGTTGAAAATCCAAAGTTGGATGCCATCACCCGATACAATTTTCTTATACACATGTGTTGTGAGTTGGCAACTCTAGCAGCCAACTCTGAAGAATGTTGTATTGTCATCGAGAATGCACTTATTAGTGCTACTAAGCAAGTGAAGGAACTATTGGGTGCACGCACAACTAATGTTGAAGACAGATGCCATGTCCAGGTGGCTCAATCATCAAATGAATCGTTGAGTGGTACACAAGTGACTCAAACATCAAATGAATTGTTGAGTGCTGCAGATCTGAAGAAAAAAGAGGTTGAGAAGAAAGGCTCTAAAAGAAAATTAGGTTTCCTTGAGAGGCAACACAAGAGGAGGAGGAAAACACCATCTGCGACCACAGCAAAAAAAGAAAAAGAAGATTGTCCCATCAGCCAGCAGGGAGAAAAGGAGAACATACCATCACAGACTAGTTCAGTAAAGAAGGTTGTCTCAAAAAAATCTGCAAAAAAGACCAAACCAATACCAAAACCGAAGGAAGCAAGCACTGCAAAATATGAGTTCATGGAAAGTTTCACCAATCTGTTGACAGCTCCTATTGTTAATGATATAGATGTTGACACATTCTGAATGGTGGTGTCCTGGTAGCTAGTAAGGTAGGAATTATTTTGGCTGCTGCACCTTGTACTCTATTTTCTGAATGTTCCAAATGTTCTGAATGGTGGAGTATTGGTAGCTAGTAAGGCAGGAATTATTTTGGCAATGTAAGGATTTACTAAGTTCTCTTATGTTGCTACCTGGTCGGTTTTATGATTCGCAATTTGTATCCTTTCATATCACCAATCACAAGACAAATCAGTGCCAATTGGTTCAAAGATGCAGTGGCTACTAAGCACTTCCCACGCACCAAGTATTCAGAAGATATAAGCAATTCAGTTGATCCACGCAGTACTGACCTGCGATGAAGGAAGTTAGAGGCGCAGGCGGCGCGGATGGAGGTGCCGTCGATGATTGGAGGACGCGGACGGGCGGCGCAGACGGAGGGGCGGCACGGGCAGACGACGTGGACGGAGGTACGACGCTGGCGACGCGGACGGAGGTGCCGCCGACGACTGGAGGACGCGGATGGGCGGCGCAGACAGAGGGCACGCGGGCGGACGACCGGGGTGGATGGAGGAGCGGCGCTGGCGGGCTACGCGGACGGGCGAGTTCCGCGAATCGCAGCGGCGCGGGCGAGGACCGGGCGGTGCCAGCGCCCAGCGGTGGCAGAGGAGTCGGGAGAGTTTCTTTTCTTTTTTCTTTTTTTTAGCGACCCCCGCGTCCGTTTCCTGAAGGGATGTCTAGCCCTAACTTCGCTCTGTAATGTTAGAGAATCCGGCTCCCAGACCTCCGGCCCAGCGCAAACTAGCCGTTCTCAACAGAGGAGCATGTGCAAGGGCTTACTTGTATGGATTGGGCAGGAGTGGTCTCCGGAATGGAGGCCCCCACTGGTATGGATGGTGTGCTCAAACCTGAGAAAATGCATCAACATTTTGCAGGTACAGTTATCAGTTGGTAAATCCAAGAAATGGGAGTCAGAGAGTGGCACAAATGATTTTCTTTTCTTTGTTGCCGTGCTGTTTTTTTGTTTGGACTAGTGGCAAACTGGAAGGAGGACGAGGCTACTTGCATGTTCCACGCTTCCACACAAACACACTAGGGTTCATAGGCTGCATATGATCTGAGAAACTCTTTTCTTCATAGGTTGCAGACGATCAGATGATCTAACAATTCATTTTTCATCACCTTCATGCAGGATCATTGCTGGAATTTATGAACTTCCCAAGGTTTTCTGATGCATCGACGACGGGGGTTCCTCCTTTCCGAATGAAAAAGGTTATCTGATAATTTCATACAATCTGTTTCAGTTGTGCCTTTCATGTCGGAGCATGTTACCTTTAGAGACCTTTTACAGTGCATCTAATTATTTTGGACCGTTTATTTCTGTGCTTCAACGGTCCAGATATGACAATGCTACACCAAAAATCTGGTAGTATATCTAGGCAATAGGGGCATTTTGGGAAAAAATCACAATACATCAATCTGCGATCTGAGTCCCAAATTATTCGCGACACGTCCTAGGTTGGGTTGACTACCGCCAACATATACAGTTTTGTACAAACCCCCCTATAAAGTCTTGTCTTTCAATTTGAAGGCCCTTTCTAATTTTTGCATGTTGTTTTTCTAGTCGTCGCCCGCGCCTGGTCCTTTTTTCCCGGGCCTGACATCTGGTCATTAATAATCAACCCTGACCTTGGTCCCCTGCGGCGTGGTGTATGAATACGCATAGGCTGCCATCTGAGAACACGTCGAGGCAGCGGCTGTCATTGGGGGACGCGGTGTCTCAGACCAAAGCCAGCATGAACGAGAACGACTGTCCTCCCGTTGCGGCAGAAGCGGACGCCTGAGGAAAAGGTGAGCGCGTCGCCGTGGATTTGCAGGGGTCCGGTTGTTATCTGAATGCTCGCTCTCATTTGATTGGTTTGCTCGATCAATCCAGCTAGCGAGTGCCCCAACGAACCTGCCTACCACCATGAACTTTTTCCCAGTAGCTTGATCCAATCGAGGGTGGCGAGAGGAAGGCGCTGGAGTAGAGAGTATGTGTGTATTCTTGACCTGTGGCATAGATCGGGCAACTAAGCGGATGGGGTGATGGACTAATTCAGGTTTGTTAATTAGGCATTGATCAATGAGCGATCCTTCTTGGCCTAGGCGTTCAGCATGGAGGACAGAGCTATGGATGCGTGCATTTAGGACTAATCACGTGAGAGGATAAATATATCCCTAATTGGAATTACCAATATGCCCTCAAGCTGCATTTCATACCAGCCATTGGATCAACTTAATACTACCCACTGAGTTATGGAGTATGATGTACCGTAAAAACTCTCTACCTTTAATGTACTCTCTCTTTAAAGAAGTATAAGAGTGTTTAGATCAGTGATCTAAATGCTCTTATATTTCTTTACAAAGGAAATATTTTCTCTGGATTCCTTCCATGAGATCTTTTCATGAGATTTTATAAATTCCGGTGAGTTGAAATTTCCTTATAATCTCTCCTTTGGTACCTCAAGGTGATAATGGAGCCAGACGAGGACAGCCAGCTCATTTTCATCTTCAACATCTTTCAGATATCTTATGTTCATAAGTGTTACGCCTAATAACAGACATAACTAATTTTATCCGCAAGGCATTTAGCGAGGGTGGTAAAGAAGCTCATGGAACGCGGGGGAGCTATTTCTTGCCTCACACAAGCGCGCTACTGGCTCAGCCCATTACTATAGCAATGGTGTGAGTTTTATTCCTCTGTGGTTTTCTAATCCTGTTTTCATGTTTGCAGCAGTTTTCGTTGGTTTCTTTTTTTCTTTCTTGGTTTCCACTGGTTTTCTTTGCTTTTTTCTCTTTTTAACATGTCTACATTTTTAATACATATTCTATATTTTTCATATACACCAGAAACATTTTATACACGTTTAATATTTTTCAAATACATTATTAACATTTTTCAAATATATATTTGATATCTAACTTTTCATACACATTGTATATTTTTCAAATATATATTTGATATCTAACTTTTCATACACATTGTATATTGTTGGTATGCATATAAAATATTTATTTATAAATGTTAAAGAATTTTCAAATACATGATTGTCGCTTTCCAAATACATGTTTTTGAATATATTTTTTCCAATACGTGTTAACATTTTCATATACATGTTGAAAACATTTTTCTGAATGATGCAATTGTTTTCTAAAACTATATGAACATTTTTTTACATTGCATAAACATTGTTTTTAAATGTCATAAACATATTTTTCAAACTTGTGATTTTTTTAAAAGTAATGAAATTTCTTTTTGAATGGCAAGATTTTTTTTGAATCACGCATTCCTTTTACATTGTATAACATTTTTGAAAAATGTCATTTATATTTTTTTGAAATGCAATCAAATTTTTTTTGGATTACACTAACAAAATTTTACACTATGATAACATTATTTAAATTCACCGTAGCCATTTTTAAGAATTTAAGCACATTAAGTTTTTTGAAATATACATGTCTTTTTTTTGCGTGTCGTGGTTATTTCTTTGACAATATGTATAGGGGTGTGTATGGAGGAGCATCATATCTACCAAAAGATGAAGATGGGAGTACACACAAGGAATTTAGACAGGTTTGGACCCTCTGCTCTAGAGGTAATACCCTACTCTTATGTATGGTGCTTGTCGGGTGGTTGGTGCGACATATGCCAACGGGTGGCTTATTATTGTGGGAGCCAATAAAACATCGCCGGTGAGTGGAAACGGGATAAGGCGAAGACATGCACGCCAGCGGATCTTACCCAACTTCGGGGCTCTCCGTGGAGATAACACCCCTACTGCTGCTCTGCGGGGTCTCCGCATGGTCACTAGGTCAACAAGTAGCTACAAGAGGCTCCTTGAACTGTTCGGTGGAAGAATGAAGAAGGGCAAGGCTAGCCTACCTCTCCTCTCGATGTGGTCTCTAGAACTACTGAAAAAGGATCCCCCTGCATGGGTGCCTTGGGGGGGTTTATATAGGCCTACCCCCCAGGGGTACAATGGTAATCCGGCTGAGCGTGGGCCCTAGCCGTCTGTGTCTACGCTCGCCGGCTTCTCCGCTGACCGATGGGGCCCGCCGACTGGTGGACCCCGCCAGCTGCCGGCCTTCTGGTCGACAGGCCGGTCCCACCGCTCGGGGGTCTTGTCGGAGGCTGGTTACTGTTGCCTCGCCTTTGGCGACGAGGGCTTTGTCGTGGTAAGCATGGCTACACTGCTGCCGCTGGGCGGCTTATCGCTGTAGCCTTACCTCGTCTTATCTCCTTAATGAGGCGCCTCCTTCGAGGGAGTGAACTAGCCGGCTATTGGGACTCGGCCATACCCCAGGCCGACTGGGAGAGGCCCGGCCGCCTTTAGGCTTCTCCCTGACTGAGGGGCCCCACACCCCACGGGTCGTACTGACAACTCGCCGTGGGTGACGTCATGGTCAACATGGCAACAGTGCCGCGCCGGACGGATGATGGCCGCCCCGTACGACACGCTATGGCCATGTGCGTTCTGGGATTCGGGGGTGGCAGGCTTCACTGTAGCCATGCCCCGTCTCATCGCCGTTATGTGGGTGCAGACTCTGAGGGCACGATCTCGGCCGCCTGCTGGGGTGCCGGCTTCTTGGAGTCGGCCCTCTCATGGTTTTCTTTACGAGGATTTTAGGGCTGGGCCGCCTTCGTGCAGCCGGCCTGAGAGGTAGCCAGCTGGGGGAAGGCGGCCCCACGTCTTGGATGCTTGAAGGCTCGATCGGCCTATAATTTTTCTAAAGAGCCAGGGGGAGCCGGCTAGGCTACCCGTGGTCATTTACTCCGACAGTGAGTCCCCAGAAGCTGGTTGGGCTCCGAGGCAGAAAAAATACGAAGAAGCTCAATCAGCTTCCTATCTTGAGGAGCCGGAAACTGGGAGCCGACTTTGATTAGGTGTGCCGTCTTCTGGAGGTTTCGAAGCTTGAAGGCGGGAACAGGCGGGCGCGAGTCAGGCTGCGAGCTGACCGCTCGGTTGCGCGCCACGTGGCACCCTACGGCTGGAAGGGCCTGCCAGCCCACGCGCGACGGGACACCGCCGCAGTCCGGGGCCCGCCACTACCGGGCCGGCCCATGCACGGATCTTCTGCGGCCGGATGGACCGCGCGCCTCCCAGCGGCGGTTACCGCACGCCGTGAAGGCGCAATAATCGCGGGATGGGGGAGGGCGCAGTTAATCCCACGTCCCCCACGCCCTGCCTCCTCGGCTTCGCCGCACGAGGCTATAAGTAGGGGGGAGGAGGGGAGCGGACAGACGCTGCACGCTCGCCCTAGCTCCGCCCCTTCCTTCTTCTTCTTCCTCCTCTCCGTCGCCACAGCTACCCGCCACCGCTCGGTTTTCCCGCCAATCTTCTTGGCTCACCGTTGCTCAGCCAACAGGGTCGCGCGCTCCCGCCGCCAGCGCCTTTCTCGTCGCCGCGCCGTCCCCATGGCGGCTGTCGAGCTCCTGGGATGGCTCCAACGTCCATGACGACCATGTCGACTTCCTCCGCCGGACGCGTGGCTGCCAGGCGCAACTACGTGCGGGTTCGTCTCGCGCCGGAGAGGGAGATCTCGCCGGCACCGGAGGAGGACGAGCGGGTAATCTTCCGCTCGCACTGCCTGCGCGGCTTCGGCCTGCCGGCGAGCGGGTTCTTCCGCTCCTTCCTCGAGTTTTATCATCTCCAGCCGCATCACCTCACAAACGCGGTGATGCTGTTGTCGGCCTTCGTCGCCCTGTGCGAGGCTTTCTTGGCGTCTCCCACCCTCGAACTCTGGGGAATTCTTCCAGTGCAAGCGCACTCATCGTCGTGGGCGTGCCCGCCTCATGCGGCCCTTTAAGGGCCATGGTCGAGGACGGATGCCGACAACAAATCCTCCGCCAGCCCGCTGATTCGCCGTCGGTGAAGCTTGCAAACCAAGCTATGACTCACCGAAAAGCTATGGAGATCAAAGCAAATGCAACAGCTCGTACGCCCGCCTAGGTAGGATCGAAAGTATGTCTAGAGGGGGGGGTGATTAGACTACTTGACCAAATAAAAACTTAACCTTTTCCCAATTTTAGTTCTTGGCAGATTTTAGCTATTGTAGGACAAGTCAAGCAATCATCACACAATTCAAGCAAGCATGCAAAGAGTATATTGGCAGCGGAAAGTAAAGCATGCAACTTGCAAGAATGTAAAAGGGAAGGGTTTGGAGAATTCAAACGCAATTGGAGACACGGATGTTTTTCCCGTGGTTCGGATAGGTGGTGCTATCCTACATCCACGTTGATGGAGACTTCAACCCACAAAGGGTAACGGTTGCGCGAGTCCACGGAGGGCTCCACCCATGAAGGGTAATGGTTGCGCGAGTCCACGGAGGGCTCCACCCACGAAGGGTCCACGAAGAAGCAACCACCCACGAAGGGTCCACGAAGAAGCAACCTTGTCTATCCCACCATGGCCATCGCCCACGAAGGACTTGCCTCACTAGCGGTAGATCTTCACGAAGTAGGCGATCTCCTTGCCCTTACAAACTCCTTGGTTCAACTCCACAATCTTGTCGGAGGCTCCCAAGTGACACCTAGCCAATCTAGGAGACACCACTCTCCAAGAAGTAACAAATGGTGTGTTAATGAACTCCTTGCTCTTGTGCTTCAAATGATAGTCTCCCCAACACTCAACTCTCTCATAGGATTTGGATTTGGTGGAAAGAAGATTTGAGTGGAAAGCAACTTGGGAAGGCTAGAGATCAAGATTCATATGGTAGGAATGGATATCTTGGTCTCAACACATGAGTAGGTGGTTCTCTCTCAGAACATATGAGTTGGAATTGTGTATGTGTTCTGATGGCTCTCTCACGAATGAAGAGGAGGTGGAGGGGTATATATAGCCTCCACACAAAATCCAACCGTTACACACAGTTTTCCAATCTCGGTGGGACCGAATCAACAAACTCGGTCGGACCGAAAAGGTAAACCTAGTGACCGTTAGAGATTTTCGGTGGACTGACATGCAACTCGGTAGGACCGATATGGTTAGGGTTTGGGCATAACGTAATCTCGGTGAGACCGATTACACAAACTCGGTGAGACCGAGTTTGGTATAGCTAACCAGAGAGTTGGTCAGGTAAACTCGGTGGGACCGATTTGCTCTTTCGGTGAGACCGAAAAGTTACAAAAAGGAAACACTGAATTTACATTGCAATCTCGGTGGGACCGATTCGCTCTTTCGGTGAGACCGAAAAGTTACGAAAGGGAAACAGAGAGTTTGCAATCCCATCTCGGTGAGACCGAGATCCCTATCGGTAGAACCGATTTGCTAGGGTTTGGCAGTGGCTTAGACAAGTGAAACTCGGTGGCGCCGGAAAGAATCGGTAGGACCGAGTTTGGCTTAGGGTTTAGGTCATATGTGGATATGGGAAAGTAGTTGAGGGTTTTGGAGCATATCACTAAGCACATGAAGCAAGAAGGCTCATTAAGCAACACCTCATCCCTCCTTGATAGTATTGGCTTTTCCTAAAGACTCAATGTGATCTTGGATCACTAAAATATAAAATGAAGAGTCTTGAGTTTTTGAGCTTGAGCCAATCCTTTGTCCTTAGCATTTTGAGGGTTCCACTTTCACATCCATGCCATGCCAATCATTGAGCTTTCCTGAAATAGTCATCTTGGAATAGCATTAGCTCAATGAGCTATATGTTGTTATGAATTACCAAAACCACCTAGGGATAGTTGCACTTTCAATCTCCCCCTTTTTGGTAATTGATGACAACATATAGATCAAAGCTTCGACAAATGATAATAAGCATGAAATATATCGTCGCTTTGAGAAGTATGTGACAAGTAAGAGCTCCCCCTAAATTTGTGTATATTTAAAATTTGCTTTGGACTGCAAATGCACAAAGAGTTAGAGTCATGGGTTACTCTTCCATGTCATATATATCTTGGTGGAGCGCTTAAAATGATAAGAATGAAATACATGCACTCATCACCAAGAATAGTGAATGATCACATAAGATAGATAAGATGATAATATTAAGCAAACATTAAGTGTAGCTTATGATCAAACACATGATCATCAATGTCTCACGAGCAATGACATAGTATCTCACACAAAAGCAAACAAAGTTCGAAAAAAACACCAAATAAAACAAGAGAGAATAAAAGCAACACTAAAAGCAGCACTCTCTCTCGAAGCCTATGATCTATACATTTTCTCCCCCTTTGGCAACAAGTTACCAAAAAGTTCCTAGAAAATGCATAGTGCTAAGTCGACACTCAGGCTTGATCTTCAGGTGGTGGTGGAGTCCGGAGCACTCCAAGGACGAATCCTTCTGTAGACGTGGTCGGAGTCGAGGCTGAAGTGGACGCTGGAGCTGGTGGAACTGAGGCTGTAGCTGGTGCAGACGTGGTGGCTCTGGGGTCAGCAACTGGCACTGCAGACGACCTCGGACCTCATGGCACTCTGGCAAAGGCATCAGTTGTAGTCTTGCCTCTCCTCTCCTGCATGTCATCCTGGAGCTGCTCCACTGCAGTCTGAATCTCTGTCACTTTGACATCCAGGTCATAGAACTTTTGTTCCATGATCCTCTCTAAGCTTGCCTGGTTCTGAGTTATGGTGGCTAGTCCTTGCTCAATCCGCAGGGTGGATGCAATCAAGTAACCAAGCTGCTCTTGTTTGGTTTTCAGGAAATATTCTGATGCCTCTTCTTGAGTAGGCATCTTGGCAGCTTTCTCCTTCCTCGCCTTCTCCTTCTTGGCTTGTGCTTGGGCAGATGATGGCTCATTCTCAGTCATGACCACTTGATTATCTTCAAAGTCCAGACGGATGGGCAGGTGTTCCTTGTCCAATAAGTATATGCCCGTGCCCATCTTAGAGTTGATGAGCTCCTGAATCTGTGGGGCATATCCACAGCTCCTCTTCTGGTCTGCTGCTGTCCTCTTGATTGTTTCAATCATAAGGCTCATGACTTTGAATTTCTGTGGCACGTCAAAGATATGAAGCAAGTTGATCGTGTGGCCCCTGATCATCTTGTGATCTCCAGACTTGGGCAATAGGGTGTGCCTAAGAATCCAGTTGATGGTTGGCAGCCCTGACAGAAGATAGTGTACTGAGCCAAACTTGAACGTATCAAGTGCTTCATTTGGAATCTCCTTGTACATGTTTGACATTGAGTTGTGGTCCATCTTCTTCTTGGCATAAATGTCCAAGTCATCGTCATGCTCTTCTGGGGCATTAATCAGCTGAGCCCATTCAGCAACTGTAGACTGGTACCTCGTACCTTTAGACATCCATGTGATCTTTCCATCTGGGTAGAAATGTGCTGTGGAGTAGAATTGCATAATGAGTTCCTCGTTCCACTTTGTGAGCTTCTGCCCAACAAAGTCTGCTACTCCACAAGCATTGAAGCTGTCATACACTCCAGGATAGTGTTCTTCATTGTCCTTGATGTTCCCAATTGACCCATCTCATGTCACAAACTATGGGCTTCTTGTCCAACAAAACTGTCTCATAGAAGTACTGCTGTTCCTTAGTGTAAAACCTGTAATCAACAGCAGTTCTTCTCCTTGAAGCATACGGATCTGCTTCTCTCCACTTCCTCAGCCCTGAGTCTCTTCTGAGCTTCATGTCCTTAGCCACATGATGAGCATCATTGTGGTCTGGGATCTTGGGCTTGAGCTTTCTCAGAACATGCTCTTCATCATCTTCTTCAGCAGCTTCAGGCACTGGGGCCTTATTCTTTTCAGTTGCAGGTATGCTCCTCGTATTTCTCTTTGGAGCTGTCTTGACCTTTGATGCAGCCTTGGGTGCTTCCTTGGGCTTAGATGCAGTAGCCCCTGATTTGATAGCATCACCCATTAGCTTGGGTGCCTTAGGTGCTGGTGCAGCAACCTCTTCTTCTTCCTCTTCTTCCATGATGGAAGCCTTTCCAAGCACTCTGGCTACGGCCTTCTTGACCCTTTCCTTCCTTTTCTTTCCTTCAGCAGCAACTGTCTCTATGGTTGCAGGCTTTTCAGGAATCTGAGTTGAGGCTCCGGCCTTTGGCATAGGCTGCCTACCTGCTGGCCTTTTGATCTTCATCCCTGGTTTTATGCCCTGTGCTGGCTCAACTCTCTTGGAAGTTGCTTCCTCTTCTGCCACATAATCCTCATCTTCTGAGTCTGAGGTTCTCTTCTTTCTCTGTCTTGTGGCAGCTTTAGGCAGATTGCTAGGGGTGCTCCTGCTGCCATCATCTGAGGAACTTGAGGGACTAGTGCCCTCACTCATCTACACTTGCTGCTCTGACAAGTTCTGGCTATCACTTTGGTCTGACATGATGCAAACTCTGACTGCTGACCCTGTGAATAGGTTATAGATGAGATAGAGTGGATGAGCATCACAAAATGCAGAGATTTTTGCAAAAGAATAATTCAAAAACTTAGTTTTAGTTTCCCACTGAAAGCATCTCGGATCTACCGATTTCTAAACTCGGTGATACCGAAGCAGTTTTGGCACCTAAACTAGTGAACTCGGTCAGACCAAGTCACAGTTTGGTGGCACCGAGACTGCTAGGGTTTCACAGAGTTCCAAAATCGGTCACACCGATAAGTAATTCTCGGTCAGACCGAGTCTCACTTGTGCAATGGCATAAGCCAAATCGGTGGGACCGAGTTTTTCAACTCGGTGGGTCCGAGATGGTTTTGGCGGAAACCTAACCCTAAAATTTTCGAATTAGACCTAATCTACGAGTTCATTGACTGGATAGAAGTTTAACAAACGTGACAAGAATCATGATGATCACAATGTGCTAAGAATCGGATTGGGGAATAGCACAAAGATCGAGTCCATACCCTAGTTTGGCGGAGACTCGCTACAGCGGCAACGGCGGGGTTGAATTTCCGTTGATGGCGACGGAGACCAGCGACTGGAGGCGGCTGGCGGCGAGGAGACGATCCGGAGACCAAGTTGGCAGAGCAGGCTATCACGCGGGCGAAGGGGTTCGGAGAAATTTCCAAATTTTTGCCCGTGACTATATATAGCCCGACCCTATCGGTGCGAGTGGAACAACTCGGTGGCACCGAGATGCAAAACTGTATACAGTTGTTGCAACTCGGTGTGACCGAATGGTTCAAATCGGTTGCACCGAGATCGAAAACCTAGATAAACTTAATGATCTCGGTAGGACCGAAAGTAGGGTATCGGTCAGACCGAGAATCATAAAGAGGTTTTGGAAGTTTAAGTCTATGACGAATCGGGGACTCCGAGCGCTCCTCACACAGAGTGGTTCGAATCTGACTTGATCAAATTTTGTGATGTAGCATGAATAGAGTTTGAGACGAGAAAAGCATAGATAGCTAGAGGAGGTTCTTAGGCATTCTTGTCCATCCACTTGGCAAAAGGAAATAAAACCAAACAATCAAAACAACAAGTGGATGTCCTCGAATGAGTAAAATATGCAACCAGCATGAACATGCTCACACAATAAGATGGCAAATGAAATATATGACAAGGCATGCACAACCAATTCTAGCATCTACCAAGCAATTTGCGATGACAAGGTCATCTATATATGAGTATATTGACTTAGAGTCAAGTGAGAACACTTGATCATAGGTCATACTCATCGTTTAAGCTCAAGTGGGTTACCACTTTTACATAAAGCATTGTTGTGTTCACATCTTTAAGAGTTGCTTAGCTCAAGTCTTAGAGTAAAAGCCCCCTAGATGTGATATCCCCCCTTAGAGGAATGAAACTAACCTCGGGGTTTTGTCGATGATGACTCATGTAGATGTTGAAGATGTGGATGCTCATGTTGATGTAAGATCACTTGGAGCTATCCATTTGAGTGAATTGCACTTTCAATACCTACATGGTTAGTCCCACAAGGAACAAACAAGGAATAATCCAGACAAAGTGATGCACACACAAGATGATGTCCATGAAACTTTTAGGTTACCCTTGTCCTTGTCTTACCAACAAGAGGTTGGTGACTCCTTGAAACTAGTGCAAGATTGTGGGAAGTTGATTGCACTTGTTCTTGCCAAAATGATAAGAGTGAAGTATGTTGGCGAGTCACCCCTCAAGAACTCTCTAGTTCTCTATTTTGGATCCACACCATCTGAATGGGAATCCTGGGAGTTGTAAGTCGTACTTTGATGAATTGGAACTTGAAGTAGTCTTGGGAATCCATCTGGACTAAGGTCTAGAGCTTCTTCAAATGCATCAAATTTCCCTTGAAGCTTGTCCTTGCCTTTTGCTTGTAGTCTTGTGATGGAAGATCATCTTGAGCTTGTGTCCCCTTGAAAAGAAGTATCATACTTCTCTTGTTGAGGAACAAACTTTGTCTTGGGTATGTGATCTTCTTCCCACTCAAACTCCATTGGCATAAAACTTCGTTCAAAACCACACCTGATTCTCCGGTGCATTTCCTGCTTGCCACAATTTCCTCGAATTGCCTTACTCCCAGCAAGGCTTTTGGTACACTCCTTTCTCCTATAATTCCCTTCAATAAGCTATTTCTTGCTCAGTGTAACTTGTCTAAGAGACTCATAGTGAATCAAGAGAACTACTAAAGCCAACAATATGGATTTAGCATGATCATTGTTACTTGCCTAGAGGAAAGAATTTTCTTGTTCTTTGTTACTAGACTTGACTTGAGGCATGTAAGTGGATAAGAGTAAACGCTTGGCAATGTAAGAAGAACTTTTCTTGCCGGAGATCATCATTGATTGCTTTTAAAGAACTCATGCTTGCTCAAGATTGAGCTTTCCCAAAGCCGTAATTTCTCATGAGCTATTACAAGTTCTCGATGAATCTCGAAGATAGTTTCATGAGCTAACTTAAAGTGTTTAGTTCTTTAGTTAGAGCAATCATTCTCCTATCATTGTCATTCGTTTTATCTGATTAAGCATGATTAATTGACGTTTCATCATAGTATTCATAATTAGAGTTCACAAGCAAATCATCACCTAACAAGTCATCTCATCATATTGAATCAAACATACTCGGGTGTGTTACCTTAGGACCTTTGGCCATGAAGCATCTTCCAATTCCTTCATTTGGTGAGTCAAATATGTCGTAGGAGTGTTGACACAATTGCTAGACCGGCAACACCTTCATCTTGAGTATCCTTCGGAGTCGGAGTGATAACTTCTCTCGGAGTGGCTGTCGAGTCCTGAGCGGATACCCATTCACCAACAACGCTTGATGTCTCGTTTTGTGTAGCTCCTGATGATTTTTCCTTCCTTTCCGAATCCTTGCTTCTCCGTGAGTATCTTCGTTCATAACGATCATCTCTACTCTTTCTCTCTCTTGGTGGTGATCTTTGCTTCTTTCTTTTTTGGAGAATCTTCTGTTCTCTTGTAAGGGAGCCGTACACTTCATTTGGAAAGTGTCCGGGTCTCCACAAACTTGTAGCAGTTCGCTCTCGACTAGAAAGATCTTTTGTCATGTAGGACCTTGGACTTTGAAGCTTCTATCTTGCTTCTACTCTTGTAGAACTTGTTGGAAGTTTCTTCACCATTAACCTCAATTCTTCATTGAAGTTTTGTTTCTCAACTTGATGATGTAGGGGCTTCACATGAGGGCTTTGTAGGCAACCACTTGATTTGTTTGTGAAGTCCTCTATCCTAAGTGACATCTCATGAGCAACAATCTTCCAATCACCTCCGTTGGCTTGAGATCTTGTAATTGGGCATCATTTGGATCAATGGTGCACACGGTATCATATCCATCCAAGCTCTTAGAATCTCTGATGATGAATCTATCGGTCATCTCACTTCCTAGCCGGCAATCTCATTGCGATGAGAGCAAGCCTAGAGTACCATTTCAGCGACACCTTCACCATCCTTCATTTGAAACTTGTCAAGTTGACTTTGAAGCACAATCCAACTTGGATTCCTGACGGAGTCGTACCTTCGTGCATATCAATCTCACCGGCTTACGTAGCTGGCCCGCCGGCTGGGAGGCTGTAGGATCAGAGTATCTACGAGGGGGGGGGTGATTAGACTACTTGACCAAATAAAAACTTAACCTTTTCCCAATTTTAGTTCTTGGCAGATTTTAGCTATTGTTAGGACAAGTCAAGCAATCATCACACAATTCAAGCAAGCATGCAAAGAGTATATTGGCAGCGGAAAGTAAAGCATGCAACTTGCAAGAATGTAAAGGGAAGGGTTTGGAGAATTCAAACGCAATTGGAGACACGGATGTTTTTCCCGTGGTTCGGATAGGTGGTGCTATCCTACATCCACGTTGATGGAGACTTCAACCCACGAAGGGTAACGGTTGCGCGAGTCCACGGAGGGCTCCACCCACAAGGGTAATGGTTGCGCGAGTCCACGGAGGGCTCCACCCATGAAGGGTCCACGAAGAAGCAACCACCCACAAAGGGTCCACGAAGAAGCAACCTTGTCTATCCCACCATGGCCATCGCCCACACAGGACATGCCTCACTAGCGATAGATCTTCATGAAGTAGGCGATCTCCTTGCCCTTACAAACTCCTTGGTTCAACTCCACAATCTTGTCGGAGGCTCCCAAGTGACACCTAGCCAATCTAGGAGACACCACTCTCCAAGAAGTAACAAATGGTGTGTAGGTAATGAACTCCTTGCTCTTGTGGTTCAAATGATAGTCTCCCCAATACTCAACTCTCTCTCATAGGATTTGGATTTGGTGGAAAGAGGGTTTGAGTGGAAAGCAACTTGGGAAGGCTAGAGATCAAGATTCATATGGTAGGAATGGAATGTCTTGATCTCAACACATGAGTAGGTGGTTCTCTCTCAGAACATATGAGTTGGAATGGTGTGTGTGTTCTGATGGCTCTCTCTTTGAATGAGAAGAAGGTGGAGGGGTATATATAGCCTCCACACAAAATCCAACCGTTACACAGTTTTCCAATCTTGGTGGGACCGAATCAATAAACTCTGTCGGACCGAAAATGTAAACCTAGTGACCGTGAGTGATTTTCGGTGGGACTGACGTGCAACTCGGTAGGACCGATATGGTTAGGGTTGGGCATAACGTAATCTCGGTGAGACCGATTACACAAACTCGGTGAGACCGAGTTTGGTAATAAGCTAACCAGAGAGTTGGTCAGGTAAACTCGGTGGGACCGATTTGCTCTTTCGGTGAGACCGAAAAGTTACAAAAAGGAAACACTGAAAGATTACATTGCAATCTCGGTGGGACCGATTCGCTCTTTCGGTGAGACCGAAAAGTTACCAAAAGGGAAACAGAGAGTTTGCAATCCCATCTCGGTGAGACCGAGATCCCTATCGGTAGAACCGAATTGCTAGGGTTTGGCAGTGGCTTATGACAAGTGAAACTCGGTGGCGCCGGATAGAAAGAATCGGTAGGACCGAGTTTGGCTTAGGGTTTAGGTCATATGTGGATATGGGAAAGTAGTTGAGGGTTTTGAGCATATCACTAAGCACATGAAGCAAAAGGCTCATTAAGCAACACCTCATCCCTCCTTGATAGTATTGGCTTTTCCTAAAGACTCAATGTGATCTTGGATCACTAAAATATAAAATGAAGAGTCTTGAGCTTTTGAGCTTGAGCCAATCCTTTGTCCTTAGCATTTTGAGGGTTCCACTTTCACATCCATGCCATGCCAATCATTGAGCTTTCCTGAAATAGTCATCTTGGAATAGCATTAGCTCAATGAGCTATATGTTGTTATGAATTACCAAAACCACCTAGGGATAGTTGCACTTTCAGAGGCAGCCCTCATGGTCCTACCGGGCCAGGTCGCTGTGTCAGGGTGGGGCCGCCTCTGTTGCACGGCTCCGAGTGATGATCTAGTCGGAGGGCCTGACTGGGGCCGACCTGGTGGCCGTCTTCGTGGAGCGCCAGGTGCTCCCGCTCCAGGGCCGACCTCATATGATCTGCCAGATGAGCGGCCGCTTCGACCCGTGCCGGCTAAGCACCAAGGAGATGCCTCACGCCGAGGTGTCTTACATGGTGAACTATATTTCCAACTGCAAGCTCACCGAGGAGTGGCAGTACGACAAGTAGCTGTACTCTCGCGCCAATCCTCCGCCTACGGTAAGTTTCTCTTCTTTTCTTCTTTCCCTGTTGCCGGGTTCGTGATGGCCGACTCCGGACCAGTCGGCATGTTTTCGGCAGAACCCCATGCTTCCGCCGGCAACCGGGGCTGCGGGGGTGGAACGCCAGTTCCTCCCCGACGCGCGGTGGACGACGTTGACGACCCGGACCTGGGGGCGGCCGCCATGGAAGACGACGTCGTAGGGGAAGGCGGCGAGGCAGGCGGCCCTGGGCTCGGGGCGCCTTCGAGGACTGGCCGGATGACGATGAGGCCGAAGTTGTTCCGCGCCGTCACCGGCGCCCGATCATCAAGGCGCGGCCCATCTGCCGCGCCGGCTGCTCGTGGCGCGCAGAAACGCCGGGCCGCGTCGACCCACTTCGGCAGTCGGCCAAAGAAGCCCAAGAGTACCGCGGCGAACCAAGCGGGACGAAGCGGCCGCGAAGGCGGCCCGCTTCCGCAAGGTGGTGAAGCAGCCGCAGGCGGTTTCAGCGTAAGTGTCGTTTTTCTTACGCCTTTCTTTTTCTTCTTCGGTTGATATTCTTCTAAGCCTTCTTCTTGACTTATCAACAGGGCCCCTTTCCCTCGGGCGGGTCCCTGCCGCCTCCATAGTCGGAGCCGTGGGAGGGTCTTCAAGCTCCCGCCATGTGGATCCCCGTGCCGATCTCCTAAGAGGCGACGGAGCGGAACGCGGGAGCGCGGGAGGAGCGGGAGGCGGAGGAGCGGAGGGCGGCTCGGGAGGCGGAGAGAAGTCGGCGGAGGCGCGAGCCGACGCGGCCGCCAAGGCCCAGGCGGAGGCCGCCGCGGAGAGGGAGGCGGAGGCCCTGCAGAACCAGCCTCCGCAGCTCGTCATCCCCCTTCGCGCGGCTCCCGACACCCCAGTGCCCCCGATGGAGGAGGCCGGCCGCGGCCAGCCGGTGATGGAGAGGGAGGGCCGTCGCCGCCGACTGGAACGGGCCAAGGAGGCCGGCCTGATGCGCTGCTCGTGCAGCTGGCTGGAGGCGAGCTGACTATGGGGGCGGATCTTGTGGTCTCATCGCCGTCTCGTGGGCGCACGGGGAAGCGACTTCGGCGCCGGAGCCGCAAAAAACTGCGGGCGCCAGCTCGTCGGCCCAGGACCTAGAAGCGGCCAGCGATAGCTCGTCCGGGTGGACGCCGGGGAGTGGGACGGCCGTGCTGAACGTGGTGGCGCAGGACGTCCGGAACCGGCTTCAGGCCCAAGCTGCCGCGCTGAAGCAGTACACTCAAGAGTTTCTCACGACCGAACGGTTATTCGGGTGAGTCCTCCTGCTCTTCTTTGATTGCTCCTGATTTCTTCGTGGGGGCGCATCAGCGCACCCACTGGGTGTAGTCCCCGAGTTCCGAGTCGGCTGCTGAGCAGGCGGCTTGGAACTTCTTGGTAGACTTCGATTGCATCTTGTTCTTACTCGCATCTCTTATCTTATCTGCAGGAGTATCATAACCTCCGCGCAGCTGCTTTCAACTCCCAGGCCCATGAGTTGAATCAGAAAGCCACTGATCTGACCGAGAGCCGGAGTAAGTGCTTCATCTTTTATCTCAAGTGGGGGCGCGTCAGCGCACCCACTGGGTGTAGTCCCCGAGATTCGGGCCGACTGCTGAGCAGTCGGGTCGGATCTTTTCCTGACGACTTCTTTCTTCATATCTGCAGGGGCCAATGCTGACTTGAGAGGGCCAGCTAAGCGGAGCCCAGTCCGCCCTTCGCGCCAAGGAGGCCGAGTGCGCCGCCCTGGCTCAGGAGCGCGATCGCCTGGCCAAGAAACTGGCCGACCAGGAGGAGAGCCACAAGGCGGCCCTGAAGGCGCGCAGGACAGCGAGGCCGCCCTCAAAGCCGAATATGAGACCGAGGCGGCGAACTGGGCCGAGGCAAGGCAGGCGCTGAGTCAAGGCTACAGCCGGTGGAAGACTTAATCGACGGTAGGCCGCCTTCTTCTTCTTCTTTGCCTGCCTCTGACATCTGGTCGTCTTTTGATTTTGTGCTACTGCTTTCTTCTTTGTGCAGATTACTTTCCCGTTACTCGTTGCCGCCTCCCAAGCCATCGAGGCCTACCGCGACGCGACGGCAGGCAGGGGCCGAGATCGCACCTGGTGTCAGCCGGTCACTTGAGAGCAGCTTCTGGCGCTTCAACCCGCCTGCAGCCGGCCCAACCGCATGCTCCGCCATCTTCAGCGCGCCGGGGCGCAAGTGCTGGCCCCTCTGGCCCGGCGAGGTGGTTCCCCGCACCCCAAGTCGGACTGCCGACTGGCTGGAGGTCGCAGTCGGCCGCTTCGAGCTTGGAAGGCGTCAGCGGCCCAGTCCGGTGCTGGGCGGGCGTTGGAATTCGTCTGAGCTTGGTATCCTGGGCTAAACTTGGACCAGCTGAGCACCTGGCAGCAGGAGGCCGACGAGGAGCTGGAGGCGGTGCGGCCGGCTATCGTCCAGCGCGCCTCGGCGATCGCCGAGTACACCGACACCAGCGCCTTTGCCCCTGAGGTGGATGATGCCGGCGTCGCTCAGCCGGAGGAGTGGTTCAGGCTGAACCCGACAGAAGGTGAGGACTCGGCAGAGGAGATTGCTTCCAGCGATGAGGGCGAAGGGGAAGATGGAGAGGATGGTGAAGACGTTGTGCCAGACAGCGAAGCGACCAGCCCGCCTCAGCCTGATCGTGCCTCCAGCAACGAGGACGTGCAAGAACGCCGCCTGCAAGAGTGATGATCATGCCGGACTCGCCAGCCGTCACTCCTCCAGCCGGCACTGCCGTCTCCACCAACCTGCCCGACTCGCCCGTCGCTCCCTTGCCTGATCCGCCGTCCTTGCTTCCTGCTGTTACTCTTTGAACAAGTTTATTAATTTGCGCAGTTCCACCACTGGGTATATTCAAACTATGTTGAATGCTGGCCTTTGAAGGTCTTGTGTAAATATAATATGCATGTGTTGCTCCGTTCATGTTTGCTTTTCATCCTTTTGCTTTTTCCTTTGCCGCCTTCCCTTGGCCACCGCTTCCCAGCCGGACAGCTGCTCTGATTCTGGCTGAAGAAGGACTTGGTTGTTTGGGAAGACAAGTACTCGAGCTTTCTTAGATTGCAGCAAGGTGAACGGGAAGCCGGCCAGCCGGCTGCTCTGGTAGCCGGCTTGGCGGGGCGGGAGGCCGGCTCGCGTTATATAAGTTCGTTAGTCCTTAGCCGTTTTTCGTGTGGGCATCCTTTCCTGCCCTTGGCTCTTGCCAGTCGGACAGTCGATTCTTCGAGCTGCGACTTTTGACAAGAGGGGGCTTGGGTGCCGGCACACTACTTGTCTGACTGCAGGCAGAACTAGATATAACTCGAGGCGGCGAGTCCCCGGGCCGACTGGTCGAACCCGGTGCCGGACGAAAAAAGCAAATGTAGTAACATAATCATAGGCATGATACTCATCATTCATAGATAAAAGAGGGTAGTCCCCGAGTGCTCCTCGGGGGACCCTTTGTCTCGTACTTAGTACAAAAGGTAGCATGGTACATACTGCTTTTTAACTGTAAAATCTTCGGAGGAGATTGGCGTTCCATGGTCGTTCCGACTCCTTGCCGGAATCATCTCTCTTGCGTGCCTTCGGCTTCTGCGCGTCGATTAGGTAGTAGGAGTCGTTGCCTAAAGCTCTGCTGATGACGAAGGGGCCCTCCCAAGGGGCCGAGAGCTTGTGCTGGCTGGTTGTTCGTTGGATCAGCCGGTGCACAAGATCGCCCTCTTGGAAGGATCTTGGCTTGACCTTCCGGCTGTGGTAGCGGCGCAGACCCTGCTGATAGATGACGGACCGGCTGAGGGCTAACAGCCGGACTTCTTCCAGCAGGATGACGCCGTCTTCTCGTGCTTCCTTGGCCTCCGCCTCTGTGTACATGGTGACCTAAGGTGAGTCAAACTCGATGTCAGTTGGGATGACAGCCTCGGCACCATATACAAGGAAGAAAGGGGTGAAGCCGGTTGACTTGTTTGGGGTAGTGCACAAACTACAGAGGACGGCCGGCAGCTCGTCGAGCCAACAGCCGGCCGAACGCTCCAGTGGCATGACCAGTCGGGGCTTGATGCCGGAGAGGATGAGGCCGTTTGCTCGCTCGACCTGGCCGTTTGACTGGGGGTGGGCAACGGATGCTAGGTCCAGCCGGATGCCTTGTGTTGCGCAGAAGCGTGCTAGTGCTCCCTTGGCAAAATTTGTGCCACTGTCGGTGATGATGCTGTGCGGTACGCCGTACCGGGTTGTGATATCTGGGATGAACATCACGGTAGTCGGCCCATTCAGCTTCTTGATCGGCTTTGCTTCAATCCACTTGGTAAATTTTTCCACAAGCGACGAGCAGGATGTGTCATGCCGCGCGTGCCGTCTTGATGGCCACATGTCCAGCCCCCAGACGGCAAAGGCCAGTGAGGGGGATGGTCTGAGGCAGAAGCCGCTGTTGCTTGGAACTAAAACTTGGCACCTTTGCAGTGTTTGACTAGTCCTTGGCGTCATCCAAAGCAGTTCGGCCAGAAGAATCCATGGCGGAAAGCTTTGGCGAACGAGTGATCTTGAGGACTCGTGGTGGCCTCATTCACCTTGGTGGATGTCCTTGAGGATTGCTATGCCCTTTCTGCTCGACGCAGCGCTGGAAGACTCCAGTGACACTGCGCCTAACAAGCTCTTGTTTACTATTGTGTATGCTCCGGCTCGGCGTTGGACTTGTCTTGCCGAGATCTCGTCAGTTGGCAACTCTCTGTTTACTAAGAAGTTGAGGATGGGCTGGGCCCATGATGGAGCTGTGACTTCTTCTGCTGTTAAAACTGCTACTATGACCGAGGCGGGTGGGATGGGTGGTGAAGAGTTGGAGTCGGCCACCGCCTGTTGTGTCGATGCAATCCCCGGGCTGGCTGCGAGTAGCCCCCGGGCCGAGTTCCGAAGTTCCCGGGCCGGGTGCGACTACGGCAGTCCTCGGGCCACCTGTCGAAGTCCCCGAGCCGCCTGCTTGGTTCCTCAAGTCGGATCCGACTGCGTCGGGGTCAGGCGACACGAAGATGGAATTAGATTCTGGAGACGGCTTTATAGACGGCTTGAGGAGGCGGTGGAGAGAAACACCGGCTGGTATAGCTTGCCGGGTGGAGCCTATTCGTGCCAGGGCATCTGCTCGCACGTTGTCGGCCCGTGGTACATGAAGGAACTCGCATCCTTCAAAATATCCACTGATTTGCTGAACGAGGAAGCGGTAGCTCGCCATGTTCGCGTCCTTGGCGTCCCAGTCGCCAGATGACTGCTGGACCACCAAATCCGAATCTCCATAGCACAGGATCCGGCGGATGCCGAGCTCTTTGGCTAGCCGGAGCCCGTGTATGAGCGCCTCGTACTCGGCCACATTGTTGGAGGTGGCAAAATGAATTTGCAATGTGTACTTGAGCTTGTTGCCCTTGGGAGAGGTGAGGATGATGCCGGCTCCCAAGCCGGTGTGCATCTTGGACCCATCGAAGTGCATCTACCAATGAGTGGAGTCGGGGGCTAGTGGCAGGTACTGGGTTTCGGCCCAGTCGACGAGGAAGTCGGCCAGTGCTTGGGACTTAATGGCGGTGCGGGGCTGGTAGAAGATCGTGTAAGGAGCCAACTCAATGGCCCATTTTGCCACTCGGCCGGATGCATCCTGGCTGCCTATGATCTCGGCGAGCGGGGCAGTACATACGACCGTGATGGGGTGCTCTTGAAAGTAGGGCTTGAGCTTTTTGGCGGCGAATTACACACTGTAGCACATCTTCCGGTCTTGTGGGTAGTTCTGCTTCGAGGCGGATAATACTTCGCTTAAATAATACACCGGCCTCTGGACTAGCTGAGCTCGGCCATCTTCTGGGCGCTGGACCACGATAACTGTGCTGACCACCCGACTAGTGGCGGCAATGTAAAGGAGCATGGGCTCTTTCTCAGTCGGTGCCGCCAAGACAGGCGGCGTGGTCAGCATGTTCTTTAGCTCGTGGAAAGCTTGGTCCGCTTGGTCGTTCCACTCGAAGTGAGTGGACTTCTTCATGAGTCGGCAGAGGGGGAGAGCTTTCTCTCCGAGCCGGCTGATGAACCGGTTCAGGGAAGCCAAACATCCGGTGAACTTCTGGACGTCTTGTAGCTTGGTGGGAATCTCCATTCTCTCTATGGCCTTGATCTTCATCGGGTTGCATTCGATGCCGCGTTCGGAGACCAGGAAGCCTAGAAGCTGGCCGGCTGGTACTCCGAACACGCATATCTCGGGGTTGAGCTTGATCTGAAACTAGCACAAGTTTTCAAATGTTTCTCATAGGTCTTCCAGCAAGGTGCCGCGCTTCTCCGTCTTCACCAAAATATCGTCTACATAGACGTGGGCATTTCTGCCGAGCTGCTTGAGGAGGCATTTCTGCATGCAACGCTGAAAAGTGACACCGGCATTTCTCAAACCAAATGTCATAGTCAGGTAGCAGAAAGCTCCGAATGGTGTGATGAAGGTGGTCTTCAGGCGGTCAGCTGGATCCAACTTTATCTGGTGGTAGCCTGAGTAAGCATCCAAGAAGCTTAATAGCTCGCATCCGGCTGTGGAGTCTATTACTTGATCAATCCTTGGCAGGGCGAAGGGATCTTTGGGGCAGGCCTTGTTGAGGCTGGTGTAGTCTATACACATGCGCCACTTGTTATTTTTCTTCAGCACGAGGACCGAGTTGGCGAGCCACTCTGGAAAGAAAACCTCCATAATGAAGCCGGCTGCCAGAAGCCAGGCTATCGCTTCTCCTACAATCCTTCTCTTCTCTTCTGATAGTCAGCGAAGGGGATGTTTGACTGGTTTCGCACCTTGTCGGACATGTAGTTTGTGCTCGGCGAATTCCTTCGGAACACCCGGCATGTCCTTGGGGGACCATGCAAAGATGTCCCGATTCTCATGGAGGAAATCGATGAGCTTGCCTTCCTATTTGCTGTTTAGGTTTGCCCCGATGGTGGCAAACCTTTCTGGGTGCTCCGGGTCCAGAGGTACCTTCTTTGTTTCTTTGGCCGGCTGGAATGAACCTTGGGCATCACACTCCTTGGGGCCGGGGGATAGGGCCGGCTGCTTGCCGGCCATGGCCACGACTCGATCCAGTATCTTCTTCTCTTCAGCAATCACGAGGGACTCGGCCAGCCGGCTACTAGCTGCCGCACACTTGGAGGATTTCTTGTAGTCTCCGGCTATGGTGATGATGCCCTTGGAACTCGGTATCTTCATCTTGAGGTAGGCATAGTGGGGTACAACCATGAACTTGGCCAGAGCAGGTCGGCCAAGCAACGCGTGGTAAGGGCTCTCCAGATCCACTACCTCAAACCACACTGCCTCTCGGCGGAAATGATCCTTGTCCTCGAAGAGGACATCTATCCTGATCTTGCCGATTGGGGAGCAGGACAGGCCGGGTACGATGCCATGGAACATAGTCCGACTAGGCATGAGCTGCTTCGTCTTGATGCCCAACTTCTCCATGGTGTCTCGGTACAGTATGTTGATGCTGCTCCCGCCATCTATCAGCACACGGGAGAAACGGGCAGCTCGCCTTTCTATTGCGAGGGTGGCATCCAAAACCAATGCGTAAGAGCCAAGAGACAGCATCCCCTCTGGGTGATCAGTCCGGCTCCAACTGATAGGCCTTTCTGACTAGTGCATGAACTCGGGGTTGTTGGAGGCAACTGCGTTGACTTCTTGGTGCTGTCGGCGCCGGCTACGCCGATCTTCTGGTTGGCTTGTAAAGACGACATAGGCGGCATGCTCGTCGGGGAACTCATCTTGAACAGCCCCGACTGCTGGCCGAGCGGCCGACTGCGGAGGGGCCGGAGGCGGCTGACCAGCAGGCGGAGGCGGT